>NC_048299.1:98511450-98811450 GCF_013100865.1 Trachemys scripta elegans
CCAGCCAGGTTACCTGAGCTTCTTAACCCTTTACAGGGAAAAGGGTTAAGAAGCTCAGGTAACCTGGCTGGCATCTGACCTAAAGGACCAATAAGGGGACCAGATACTTTCAAATCTGGGGGGGGGGGGGAGGCTGTTGTTTGTGTTCTTTGTTTGGGAGTGTGTTCGTTCTCGGGACTGAGAGGGACCAGACATCAATCCAGGTTCTCCACATCTTTCTAAACAAGTCTCTCCTATTTCAAACTTGTAAGTAAATAGCCAGGCAAGGCGTGTTAGTTTGCCTTTGTTTTCTCAACTTGTAAATGTACCTTTTACTAGAGTGTTTATCTTTGTTTGCTGTACTTTGAACCTGAGACTAGAGGGGAGTCCTCTGAGCTCTTTAAGTTTGATTACCCTGTAAGGTTAATTTCCATACTGATTTTACAGAGATGATTTTTACCTTTTTTTTTCTAATTAAAACCTTCTTTTTAAGAACCTGATTGATTTTTCCTTATTCAAGATCCAAGGGGTTTGGATCTTGATTCACCAGGAGATGGTGGGAGGAAGGAGGGGAATGGTTAATTTCTCCTTGTTTTAAGATCCAAGGGGTTTGGATTTGTATTCACCAGGGATTTGGTGAAGGTTTTTCAAGGTTTCCCAGGAATGGAATCCATTGAAATGGTGGCAGCCGAACCAGAGCTAAGCTGGTAGTTAAGCTTAGAAGTTTTCATGCAGGCCCCTACATTTGTACCCTAAAGTTCAAAGTGGGGATCCAACCTTGACAGTGTATATGATGACACTGTAGGATAAACATTAAAGCAGTTTTTCTCTTTTCTTTATATTAATCATGGACTTATAGCAAGATATTTAAAATCACCATCAGCAAAATTTATCAATGCCAGGCCAAGGATTCAGTACTGAAATAAAGGCCTATATCCTGGGTGAAACCCCATCGCGGTATAGGCTAAGAACTTATTAGCTACATCTATTCCCCGTGACTTAATTCTCAGCCAGAGAGAAGGTACAAAGAGGCATTAGTGATGACTTAATAAACACCTGGGTCTCTCAATAGGGAGAGAGAGCTTAGTGTGAGGGGAAGAACCACCGGGACTTTTGTGAAGGGGCCTAAGACAGAGTCTGCAGGGAAACAGACACCTCAGGAAGACTTGATCTGAGGGGTCAGAGCTCCATATCCGGGCTGTAGAAGAAGACTCCAGAGTAGCTGAGAAAGGAGATTGAAGGCAGAGCCCAGAGGAAGGGCTGGTTTGCTGAGACATTCTGGACATTGAATTTGAGCTACTGTTACCCCAGCAAGGATCTGAACTAGATACTTCACCAGGGGACTGATCTGCATTCACAGCACAACCTACAGGGGGTGCTGGAGACGCAACATTGCACCCTGCAACATCAGACCCTGATGCAAAGGAGTGCTCTGGTGGTCATCATAGCCTCCAAAATAAGAAAGGCCAATAAATCCATGAAACAATAGTTGATGCCAAAGGGCTCAACAAACCAGAAAGTTAACATTTCTTAATATTCATGCCTGTCTCTGACTTATGATGGGAACAATTTTTAAATGTTAGGCATGTACATTCTTCTTCACTTAGGGACCAAATCAAATGAAGGCACCAGCAGATTAACTGTGGATCATTTCTAATGCTAACATGTAAAAGCAGGATTTCAGTGGAAGCCAGATGTACTGTGATGAAAAAATTGTGAACATTCAGGAAAGCTGTACACAGCAATTCTACTCTCAGATGTGAGAGTCTGGCAACTGGTAGAGTCACTGAAAGTTGCCTACATGCATCTAAGGGCATAACGTCATGAGAGCCTTTTCTATAGGTATGTTCAAAGTGGCCAAGTTAAAGTTTACATAGGAGATTAAGTTTTTACATTTCCACACTTGTCATTTTTTTTTACTATCTATTCTTAGACTGTAGATACAAACTTACTTAAATTTAGGATCATAAGAGAGATTGGTTCCATAACACCCGTAAGTGAACCTCAATATACATTATCCAAGAATTCGTAAGAACTGCTCTGTATGCAGAGGGACAAAACTCACCAAAACAATGTTTGTTGGTTTTTGTAACTTAGTGTTACAAGCAACAATTAAGAATACTAGAATTGAAAGATTAGAGGACAAAATTGCAGAATTGAAGAGTGGTGGCCTGAGTTAGGTCCAAGTCCCGGAAAGTCTTCTACGTGTGCTTAACTGTATGCACGCTGAGTAGTCCCAGTAAAATCAATTGACCTATTTTGTGCAGAACGTTAAGCATGTGCATTAGCTTTTGCAGCTTTTCTGTTTGTGAATAGGTCGGGGGAGGGGGTCTCCAACGCAGCATCATAGGAGGGAGAGAGACATTAGCAAAAGAGGAAAATGTGTCTGTAAAACCAAAGTGGTGGCAGGAAGATGCAGGGGCCAATGTACAATATGATCTTTCACACGTTTACAGAAAGAGATTTTAGTAGCTCTTCATGCATTAGAAAAATCTTCACCTGCCCCCCATATGCTAAGTCAAAGTTAAAGAAATTCTATTAAAATTCCTTTGGGAAGGATTTATTTGATTGTAAATTCTATTTTCATAAAATGGTAACATTCTTCTGTATTTTGGAGTGGGTTTTTTCTCCTCCTTAATATTTCCATTAAATTGATAACATCCTGCCCATGAGGAACACATTTCATCTTGTGGTTACTTGTAAATTGCTGATAAATGTGTTCCTCCACAAATATCAAATAAATACCATGCATTATTTCACGGTACATAGCAATGTACACAGCCTGTCTGAAAATTCACCTTCCATGGATTACAGTTCTCTCTCGTGTAAACCAAGAGACACATAAAAGTCTGAAGAAAACTATATTCATGGATTTTTCACCCCCAGGAACTGCATTTTGTCTTTTTCAAATTCATAGGGCTAATATTTCTCTTTTTTTAAATGGTTGTTTCATATTTTTCAGAAGAAATTATAACTAAGAGAACACGACTAGATCACTTTATGAGCTATTGGTAATTTATGCATTCCCCCAAACCTTAGGCAAATTAGATCATTCATGACCTTTACAAAAGAGAACTTTGATCAAGAAGTGTTTGAATAACAGTAGCTCTCAACATTAGATATTTATACCTATTTTGGGAAAAAAGTGAGTATATCAATTTCACACTCTAATTTAACCCACCTGGAAAAAATGACCTTGAGCAGATCACTGCAGACTACACAGCTTTGAGAAGGATAAAAGAGTTTGGGGGACAAGTGGTGTTCTCATCCATCCTCCCTGTTGAAGGAATAGGCCCTGGCAGGAACCATCGAATAGTAGAAGTAAACGCGTGGTTCTGCGGGTAGTGTTGGCAAGAAGGCTTTGGCTTTTTCAACAAGCTGATGTTCCAGGAAACAGGATTACTGTGCTGGGATGAGCTCCATCTGTCAAATACTGAGAAGAGCATCTTTGAACATTCTCTGGCTAAGGAGAGCTTTAAACTAGGTTCTATTGAGGATGGTGACAAAAATCTAGCCAATGCATATCTAGGTTCAAGTAATGAAGACAAGGGGATGGGGCTAAATTCTGGAGAAGGGACTAGAAACCACAACTGCATTAAGGAGGCAAGAAGAAAAACAGGGCAGTCTGCAAAAATATCTTCAATGCCTGTATACCAATGCAAGGAGTTTGAGGAATAAGCAGGTGAACTGAAAGTCAAGTTATATGAAGAAAATTATTACTTGATTGATATTACAGAGAGACTTGGAGGGACAACCCCCATGATTGGTGTACCAGCACTGAGGGATATAGCTTGCTCTGGAAAGATAGGTATGGGGTAAAAAAGGAGGAGGAGTTGCACTGTATGTCAAGAATGTACACTTGCTCCAAGGTCCAAGAGGAAGTGAGCAGCAAAGCTACTGATAGTATCTGGGTGAGGGGAAAAAAGGAAAAAATAGTAGTGATGTTATGGTGGGGGTCTATTATAGACTACCAAATCAAGAAGAGGAAGTGTATGAGGTATTCTTCAAGCAGGTAACAAGATTAACTAACACATGAGCTGGTATTAATGGGAAATTTTAACTTCTTTGATATCTGTAGGAAGACTAATACAGCAAAACATAATATGTCCTGCAAGTTCTAAGCAGGTGTAGTAGACAACTTTCTGATTTAGTTGAGGAAACAAATGAGGGGAACATCCATTTTGTATCTGGTTTTGACCAGCAAGGATGAATTCATTGCAGACATGAAGGTGGCTGGGAACTTGGGAAGAAGTGGTCATGATCTGATAGAATTTAAGATCCTAAGGGAAGGTGGATATGAGAATAGCAAAACAAGGACACAGGACTTCAAAAAGGCAGACGCCAACCAACTCAGAAATAGTAGGCAAGGTCCCAAGGAGAGACCAGTTAGAAAGAAAAGGAGTGAAAGGGGGGCTGGCAGTTCCTAAAAGTTGTAATACTAGAGCTTAACATCAAACTATTCCGATGTAGAGGAAGGCTAAGAAGAGCCACCAGAGTTCAATGTGGCTGCACAAGGAGCTTTTTAGCTATCTAAAAACCAAAAGGGATACATACAGGAAATAGAAGGAGAGGCATGTCACCAAGGAAGTACACATGGGAATAGCACGAGCCTGTAGGGACAAAATCAGGACAGCCAAAGAATGAATTTCAACCGGCAAGGAATGTTAAAGACGACAAAAAGGGGTTCTACAGATATGTCAGACAAAAGATAGATCAGGGATAGTGTGGGTCCACTGCTCAATAGAGAAGGTGAGCTGGTAACAGAAGATGATACTTAATGCTCACTTTGCTTCAGTCTTCTCACAAAAAACAACATGTGACCAGACAACCAACACAGCTATCATTATCAAATTAAAAGGGAAAGGATGCACATCAGGACAAGTAAAGAACATGTCAGAGATCTTCTGACTAATTTGAATGAATTCAAGTCAGCAGGGCCTGATGCTATTCATCCGAGGTACTGAAGGAATTATCTGAAGAAATCTCAGAGCCACTAGCAATAATATTTGCAAACTCATGGATGACAGGAGAGGTTCCGGAACGTAATACCCACCTTTGAGAAGTGAAAAAGGGAGGAGCAGAACTGTAGACCAGTCAGCCTGGGAAGGTATTAGAGCAATGTATAAAACATTCAATTTGCAAGACACCTGTAGGATGAAGGTGTGATCAATAGCAGCCAGCATGGATGTACTAAGAACAAATCATTCATCTTGACAGTAGATGTGTTGGCAGTAATTTGCAGTAAGATAGCGCCGCAAAAAATGCAGTATGACATTCAAATGATATTTTTGCACTTCAGAAAGCAGGATATGGAATACATGTAGCTATTTATTTTTTTAAATATAAATATATATTTTTGAAGAACTTCATATCAGCTCATCTAAAATAAATGCCAAAGTTAAGTCCAGGCTGAAGCTCAAGCGTCATGGTTATCTGCCAAAATAAACATGGAATATTTAAAACTGCACTTCCTATAACCAGCCGCTTAAAATATATTTGTATACACTATGGACCTTCCAAAAAATTAAAGGAATCAGGAATTTCTCACAAGAGGTTTTTGCTTTGTGCTGAGCATATCATGTACAGTACAAGCAAGCGGGAAGGTGATCAATTTGGCATCCAATGTCTGTTCCTTGTTCTTTGAGCAACACGGGCCAAAATATGGCTCAGCTTAAAGGAAAGTTATTGAATATTTCAGAAACTAATTTTCAGCTAAATTATCCCAAAGCAAATTAGGGCCAGATTTTGAGAAGGGCTCATCTCTCATTTTATGCATGTGATGAAGTGGCCATTTTTTCTACAGTGTCCAGTACCCAACAGTTCCACAGTTTTCAGTGGCAGCTAATACAAGCTGAACAACTTTGAAGACCTGCCCACTTCGTTTAGGTGCCTAAACAAGAGCTGTTGGGTGCCGCTGCTGAGTTCTTTTGGAAATCTGGAGTGTGGTTTCTTCAACATTTCTAATAGAATCAGAGATTCCTAAAAAGGTAAGGAACATGAAACACAAATTAGCCAGTGCTGGGGCAGAAGGCTGGGTTTTGATTTTAAGCCTGACTAGTCTGAGCCAGCTCTATGCATCTCCTGAAGCACTGAGAGCTGTAAGAATATCCCTGAGATATCATTGCATAATTCTTGATTTTTTTAAAAAAATTGTTTTTAAAGTGTGTTTTTATTGTGGAAGACATGCACAAAATTGGGAGAGGTTTACAATGATTAAAAGGTACAGAAAATCATAAGCATAAGAGACTGACAGAATTCTAGGCAACTCGAGTCACACTAGTTTGGGGTTTCAAAACAAAAATCCCCTTCCCAGGTTAGTGTTTGCATATAAATAGATTCATAAATAGACTGTGCAGTTTTCAAGTTCTTGCTTATGACCAAATATGCAATTTTGGGTACTCAATGACAGAGACTACGTTGAGGCCTCTTTGAAGAGTTGGCCTTCAGTGTAGCTCCAAAATAACAAATAGGTGCCAGCACCATTGACTATCCCAATGGAGAAATTTAAGTTAGTGTCCTGGACTCAATTCTGTCCTCCCTTAGCCAATAGGGGCTGGAAACACTGAGGAGAACACTGAGATTGAAGGAGAAGGAAGGGAGTTCCTGTACTTGGCCTCTAGTGACTGCCTTCAGTCATCTGAGGAGAGGCATTGAAGAGCTCTGAAAAGGGACCACATAGCATGCTGCAGCCAAAAGGAAGGGTTTCCTTTGAAGGTGATGTGTGGTAAAGTCAGTGATTGTGCAGCTGGAGTGAAACTTTGCCAGAGGCTCAGGTCAAACAAAAATTCAACACCACACCCTTTCTGGGGTGGCCAGGTTTATTTTACAAGGCTCTGGTTCAACCAAAAGAACACACACTCCCCCAAAAAAATCTCTGTTTGACCACATTTTTCTCATGCATCTTAAATACTGAAACTCCAAAACAAATTCATCTACAAATACAAAACAATATAAAGAAAGCATTTTTCTGCCTCTAGCACTCTATTCTGCCTACTGGAGAGTAAATTCCCTTTCCCTGGGAAATATGAAGGTAGCCCAGTCCATTTTTAAAGTTCTGAGCCTAACTATGCTCAGCTGTATTTGATTAATTCATCCCAGGGAGGTATTCCCAGCAGGGACTTCGAAAACCCTAGAGGGTTTAACTCAACACACACATACACTGCTGCTTAGCAGGATATCCCTCCTCACACCCTCCACCTGAGGAAACAATGAGAGTGTTCATCATGATGGTGGGGGTACAGAAAAACCTCATCATATAGGATAAAAAGAGGAAATGCAGATCCCAAAGGATTTTCCCAAATCCTCCACCATCACACACTCAGCTTTACAGGACTATAATTAACCACTGGTTGTCATTCTGGAGAAATGCTTAGTGTAAAACAAATATTAAAGCTCTCCATCAAGCTTTATTTCATAACTTCCCAGGGTCACTACATAATATTACCACTAAATATTTAAATACTGTAATATTTTTAAATACAGTCTGATGGGACATTTGAAGAGTACAGGTGGAAAGGAATACAGGAAAATGGGAAGAAATAGACACAAATGTCATCATAGAAATTGCGTATTTATATGGGTTGATTGCTAAATGCTATTCCACTTCCTTTTGTGATTTTTTTACATCGACATTTGATATCAAACTTTCAAGTTTATATAGGAAACAAAATGGGCTGAAAAGTTTTGGTGGGGTTGCAAGCACCAAGTATATTGTAGGTTCAGTACATCAAGAGTCAGGTCACATTTTAGGAGTAATTTTTGTGTCTATTACAGTATGGTCAAGGTGTTGACATTAAGATGCAAGTAATAGAAAGAGGCATGTTGTTCTCCTCAAGGGAGCTTCTGAGCCCCCACACTCCACATTTAATATGTACATAAATTCCTTTATGATATTTGTTCTGCTGCATTTTGAAAGCTAAAAAACGTTAAATAATTAAAAGTAACTTTATATTGAATCTAGCAGCCTGTATGTAAGGCAGAGCCTTAGTAGCTCTATGCAGCATTTTGAAGAGGTAAAGGGCTATGTAAGCAAAGTATTATTAAAATCATCTTTGTCAAAAATTGATTTGGAGAACATTTTTACCGAAAGACATATTATTTCCCCATTTTCTTGTACATATTCCCAAAATATGGTGAAAATAATGACATCAAGAAATCAATCCAGCAAATACTTATACATCATCTAAACTTTAAGCAAACAGTCCCTTTGACGTCTCACTTTTCTCAATGGGACTACTCACATGCTAAATACTATAACATGCATAAATACAAGACTGGGGCTCAAATAATCTTGAAGGCTACATTTCAGTGAAGTTACTTATTTACAGCCCAATTCAAAGCCCAGCAAAGTCAATGGAGAGACTCCCATTCATTTAAATGGGCTTAGGGTCAAGCCCTTAATTTGCAGGAATTTTAATATGTTTCTATGATTTGTTTACTCAATGGAAATTGTAACTCATTTTCCCCCCAATGTATATTTTTCTCCAATTAATTTTGTTTGATTTTAATGATAATCCTCAGCCTTTATATATCACTTCAAGTATATATCTACTATAATTAACCCTCACAACAGTTGCATGAGGTTGGTAAGTACACCTCTACCCCAATATAATACGACCCGATATAACACGAATTCGGATATAACGCAGTAAAGCAGTGCTCCGGGGGGGCAGGGCTGCGCACTCCAGCAGATCAAAGCAAGTTCGATATAACGCGATTTCACCTATAACGCGGTACGATTTTTTGGCTCCTAAGGATAGACTTATCTCGGGGTAGAGGTGTACAGTATTTTGTATGTATTTTACCCCGCATCTCTCTCATAGAAAGAGCATAGATCATGTCTTGTATTAAAATGTGGAAAAGATTTTAAACAGGTGTCAATAAAAATAGCAAATAATTTATATACGAAAATTGCAGTAGAGAGAAACAAAAGGTAAGTCAGATTTGTCCCTGCTACAATTCCAGTAGCTTCACTGAAGTTACTTCATTGATCAACTTGGCCTACTATTAAAATTTAAGTATGAGGTTAATTAAGTTTTAGTTACAATGTGATGTATAGTGCTTATTACTTGGCTCACATGCAATATTATGAAATGGTTTTGCTTACCTCTGAAACAGCACGTCATAAGTCATATAGGAAGTAAAGTAACATAACAGATGAACCTTCTGGGCCTGATTCAACCCCCACTGAAGTCAGTGAAAAGACTTCTGTTAACTTTAATGGACATTGGATCATGGCCTTTGACTGTACCAATGGGAAATTCCCTTTGTTTTAGAATAGGTGATAGTCAAATTCTACATACCATTAGATACTTGTACCAGAAAAGACAACTACAGAGTGTTGTGATCCAAGCCAACTTGTATTCATTTGCATAATGTTCTAAATTGTTATTTGTCCCTGTGAAATATAAAAAGCAGCCAATATTTCAGCCTTCTAAGTCTATAAGATTAGGCAAGCCCTCATTTACCTCTAAGTGTCAATAATTTTGGAACCTTACAGACAACTATATACAAGAAACCCATGGATCACCGGACTTAACCTCCACAGATCCAGCAACCACCCAGAATTACCAAGAAATCGTTAACTACATACAGCCAGGCATTGAGATATTACAGAATTTGCTCCAAAGAAAAAGTGCAGGATACGCACCTAAACATGCTTGAAACTGCCTTCCCTGAACAGAAACTCCAGAAAAATGCATCACAACATGGAATGGGCCATCAAAATATCCTAGGAGAACCCTGCTTTGATAAAGGGGGAAAAAACCATAACTTCACAGACCTAGTTGTCACCTAACACCCCTCATTAGAACCCATATGGGACATCAAACAAACAATTACAACCCATACTTGATGGGTACTACATCCTTCCTGAACCCCCCCCCCCTTCTGGCCTCCAAACAAACCCCCAGCCTCACTAAGCTTATCATCAGAACATAGCTCCCCACAAACCTGGACACATCAACGCACAGCAGCACCAGATCCTGCCAGAACAACAATACACAAACCCTGCGGACATATCTCCACTCCTATGATGATTAACACCCACCCCCATGACACCTTCCAAGATCCATGGATCCTACACATGCCTATGACATGTAAGTACCTCATACAATGCATCAAATGCCCTGACAGCTATGTAAGGGTGAAGACAGTCAATCACTATGATCTTGAATTAACTCCCATAGGAATAAAGACAAACACACAGTCACCCACGGGTGAACACTTTTCAGAAAGCTATCACTCCATATCTGATCTCTCAGGCCTCGTCCTCAAAGAAAGCCTGAATAACACCTTCAAAAGAAGAGCCTGGGAACTTAAATTCATAACTCTGCTGGACACCAAAAACCATGAGCTTAACAGAGATGCTGGTTTTATGGCTCATTACAGCAGTTTGTCACACACACTACTGTCTGCTAACCCTTAATTGCTTATTTAATTTGAAGTGGTCTTCTACAGGCTTCACACATGCCCATATGCTTAACAATCTGTCCCACTTTGTATTTAGCTTGGCTACTCCAGTTACCTTCTCCAAACATGAGGAAGAGCTCCTGGAAGCTCAAAAGCTTGTCCTGTCCAACAGATGACAGTCCAATAGGAGATATAGCCTCACGTACCCTGTCTCTCCAGTAACTAAGGTTTTTTTTTGTCTGCCAACTATTTAAACGATAAAGTGTAAATTGATTTATATTTAAGCTCTCTCAGACCCAAATGGGCTTTGCTCGTACCATGCAAGCACAGTGTGAAAAGGCAGTATCATGGATGCAATTTTATGCTGTCTGCTTTGGAAGACTCTAGTATTGGTGCACAGTAAATGGAAACATTAATTGAACAATATGTGCGGAAGGACAATCTTCTACACAGTCTGTCTCTTAGCATTTGAGACATCTACAAGGAGGCTTCTCTGAGCTCTCACCACAGCACGGAGGCCCTGTTTCAGAACTCCGAGCCAGAGAGGTTTGTGATTCTTTGCCGTAACCCCTAATAAAACATTTTTTTTAATACTATGAGTTAATTACAGTGAAACAGATTTACTGGTGGAAACACTTCCTCCTTTGCAGGAATTTCTGACATTCCAGGTTTGTGATCTTCCAGACAGTTTTAAGTAATAAACAATAGCTGGTAGGATTTCTAAGAGTATTGCAAAACAAAATGCCGTCTTCAATATAAGACTATTTGAAGATTTCAGCTGCAAGCTGCACTCTGAACAATATAAGAAAAACATGGCTGTTCACTAGCTGCCCTCCCCAAAATAGTAACTAGTTTGGCAACCATTGGATCCCGGCTAAGCTTGCACCAAAGTGTGCATTATCACAGCTAGCCTAATAACTGGCTAGACTTGCTGTGTGCACAGGACACACAACCACCACCCACTGGCAATTGACAAGCCCCTGATAAAAGTGAACCTGCCAGCTGAATACTGAATATCAAGTAACCCAGCATCTGAAATATGGTAGGGTAGATCACTAAACATTCTCTCTTCTATAATCAAAATACATAAACAATATAGTAATTTAACTACATCTATGTGTCTGGTAGTGAGAGAGTCAAAACAACACAAACAAACTGGCAAGAAGCAGGGTGAAGACAAATGAACTAGATACAGAGCCAGGAATGATAATTCACTCACTTCTACATGCCAATTTATTCACATTGTTTCTATGTTCATGAATGTTAATGTTCTTCTGCTGCAACAGAGCAAGAAAGGATATCACAACTTTGTCAGCAAAAGGCAAAACAGAACCAAATCTCAATCCTCCGTCCCAGGGGGAAAAAAATAAAATAAAAAAAAAGACAGAGGGGGGGATATATGAAGCTGTCAAGGCTGTATCCCCACTTTGAACTTTAGGGTACAAATGAAGACTTCTAAGCTTAACTACCAGCTTAGCTCTGGTCCGCTGCCACCATATCAAGGCTAATTCCCTTCCCTGGGAAGCCTTGAGAAACCTTTCACCAAATCCCTGGTGAATACAGATCCAAACCCCTTGGATCTTAAAACAAGGAAAAATCAATCAGGTTCTTAAAAAGAAGGCTTTTAATTAAAGAAAAAAGTAAAAATCATCTCTGTAAAATCAGTATGGAAAATAACTTTACAGGGTAATCAAACTTAAAGAGCTCAAAGGACTCCCCTCTAGTCTTAGGTTCAAAGTACAGCAAACAAAGATAAACACTCTAGTAAAAGGTACATTTACAAGTTGAGAAAACAAAGTAAAACTAAGACGCCTTGCCTGGCTATTTACTTACAAGTTTGAAATAGGAGAGACTTGTTTAGAAAGATGTGGAGAATCTGGATTGATGTCTGGTCCCTCTCAGTCCCAAGAGCGAACGAACTCCCAAACAAAGAGCACAAACAAAAGCCTTCCCCTCCCCCCCCAAGATTTGAAAGTATCTTGTCCCATTATTGGTCCTTTGGGTCAGATGCCAGCCAGGTTACCTGAGCTTCTTAACACTTTACAGGAAAAAGGATTTTGGAGTCTCTGGCCAGGAGGGATTTTATAGTACTGTACACAGGACAGCTGTTACCCTTCCCTTTATAGTTATGACAGAAGCAACTGTCAGTACAACAACATTCTCTGTGGACTAGATTCTGATACTCCTACAACATATCACCGCACTCCATGAATAAGTGCATTGACTTCAGTGGGAATATTCATAGATGGGTACTATGAAACTGGAGTCCGGGCATCAGAATTAGCCCCTTGGCAATGTAACTGTCTTTGTTTTTCAACATTATCCTATTGAGATACATCTTTGGGGATTGTTTGCTTGTGTGTTTTTGGAATGGGATTGGGGGAAGAAGGGAGGTTAAATAGAGATGGGTGGGAAGTGGTTTTCACATCCTCTGTGAATTTGAGATTTCAAAAAGTAAAAATTTCCTGTCCCAAATTAGGACAAGTTCAAAATATGGAGACTTTTTGTGAACTTGTTTTTTTTTTTTTTTTAAATTTGGATCAATCGAAACATTTCATTGAAATAATTCCCAAAGGTTTCATTTCAATTTTGCCTTTTTTAGTCTAAATTTACTAAAAAAAATTAAAAGGTTTAAACTTGAAAAACTGAACCTGTGTCAAAATGGAGTTTGTCGACAAATTTCAAAAATTTTCAAAAACTGGCTGTTTCTTGAACAGTTTCATTTTCAACAAATTGCCTTTTTTTTTTTTTTTTTGGGGGGGGGTGGAAAAAAATTGGTGGTTGAAAAATTCCCAACCAGATCTAAGATAAGCGATCAAACTTTATACTTCTTGATTTCTTCAACATCAAATCATTGGACAGGGTAATTATATAACACCACCACAACAAATGTTGGAATTACGAATGTAGGGCTATTTAATAACCTCATTGTACACGTGTATTTCACTGAGGTCAATGAGAGTTGAGCAAATAACAAGGGTAGCACATGGCCTCTGAACGATGGGCTAAGCAGACCTGTGTCTCAGCACTTTTGATAAAGAGTGATGAATTAAATGAGGTATGGGAAGAATTAACTTGAATCATAAAACAAAGTGGATTGTGCCCTGAGAATTTTGTATCATTTTAGGAAATTGACACAATTTGGTTGAAATATGTAAAAGCTGAAATACCCAAAAATGTTTTGGTATAAAAAAAATGTCTTCAAATAGAATTTCATACAACTATTTAATGAGCTGTTGAGTTCCAAAGACATGTCAGCACCAAGGATGACGTTAGATTATTATTATTTATTAAATAGATTTATTTATTACTGTGGAACAGCTAAAAGACAGCACTATCATTGCTCATGTATTTTCCTTTTTTTTATTTTCCCCCATACCAGTCCTAAGCAATTATGTAAATCCCTGTACAGAAACAAAATTTTAATTTTCCAGCAGCCAATCATTAAGTGGCTCCTGAGAGTGTTAAGTCAGTTCCATACAGGGTTGTTTCATTAAACTAATCCCCCCACAAAAACAAAGCAGCAAAATAGAACCATCTGGAAAGACTGCTTTAATTGTATTAAAGCAGTGGTTGGCAACCTGTGGCCCATCAGGGTAATCCACTAGCAGGCCACCAGACAGTTTGTTTACATTTGCACGACCGCCCGCAGATCCCAGTGGCCACGGTTCACCATTCCCAGCCAATGAGGAAGTGGCGCAGGCTTCAAGGACTTGCTAGCCACTGCTTCCAGCCATTTTAAATGATACAAGGTTAACTATTTAGATATATACAGCGTCTGTCAAGATGGTTTCACATCACCCACCCAACGGAATTTTATTCCCACCCCAATCTCTTTGGGGCTTCTCTTTCCCTGGATTTCCCTTCTGTGTGCTTCTGAGGTATGTCTATTGTTTTGGTGGAATTTGCTGCCTGAGGCAGACTCTGCCCCTTCTGTTGAGTGGCAGACTTATTACTGTCACAACTTTCCCAGCCTGAACTTCCACAGCTGCATTGTCAGATTCAGGGAGCAGGTAAACTGAAATTCAGTCCTCCAATATCTTCTCAAATGATCTTTATGGGTGATTTTGGGTTTATTCCTGGCACCCAACTGCATCCTTACACCATTTCATTGATTTGGGCCAGTACTGTGTAGGTAGACTTGGAGAATGACTTTTTTTTTTTAATATAGTTTTGACAAATATTGATGTTTATTTTTCAGTATTTTGCCTATTTTTATTTATTTTTACAGTTGCAGGAATGTATAGGGGAATCAGACAATTTTTTGACAGTACACATTTAGATTCAAAAAGTTAAAGCTTTGTTACTGTTAAAAACACAAATTGCCAACATTACACCAAAATATACAAAGTAAATATCTTTAAATCAAATTGTAGTCTCAATCAGACTTTTTCTTACTTTGCCTATCTGGAAACTTCTATCATCAATGGAAATATTTTTAAATTGATTTGTTTGTATGATTAAATCAATTTTATCACCATTTATTGATACAAAAATCTCATTCTTCCAAATCTATTTACAGGATCCTCCTAAGGTTTATCCATTCTAGAGTGAATATCCTTCTTTCTTCTAGGATTGTGGAACCACACTAGGCCCCTGTCATAAACATACTGCTAAGAGTAGCATAAAATCTCTCCTTTACCTGTAAGGGGTTAAGAAGCTCAAATAACCTGGTTGGCAAAAGGACCAATAAGGAAAGAAGATACTTTCAAATCTGGGGGGAGGAAGTTTTGTTTGTGTTCTTTTTGTTTTTATTCCCTCTGGATAGAGAGAGAGACAGAGAGAGAGAGACCGACCGACCGACCAAGTAGGTAACCCAGCTCCTACTGAAATAATACATCTAAGATTACAGAAATTGTAAGTAATGGCAAGGAAATGCATTAGATTATCTTTTGTTTTAGCTTGTGAATTTTCCCTATGCTAAGAGGGAGGTTTATTCCTGTTTTTGTAACTTTGAAGTTGAGCCTAGAGGGGAATCCTCTGTGTTTTAAATCTTTTTTTACCCTGTAAAATTACCTTCCATCCTGATTTTACAGAGGTGCTTCTTTTACTTTTTTCTTTATAATAAAGTTCTGCTTTTAAGAACCTGACTGGTTTTTAAGTGTCCTAAAAACCCAAGGGTCTGGTCTGTGCTCACTTTGTTAACCTATTGGTTGATATATTATTCTCAAGCCACCCCAGGAAAGAGGGTTAATTGTTTTGAGGGGATATTTTGGGGAAATATCCATCCTTTTCCTGAATCTTTGTCTAAATCACTTGGTGGTGGCAGGAATACCGTCCAAGGACAAGGAAAGGATTTGTGCCTTGGGGAAGTATTTAACTTAAGCTGATAGAAATAGACTTAGGGGTTTTTTTATGCGGGTCCCCATATCTGTACCCCAGAGTTCAGAGTGGGGAAGGAACCCTGACACATCCCTCTTTTAAAAGTTGAGACACATGACCATACATCACATACACATAGACTCTGACAAAATGAAAAGGCTAACTCAAATTTTCCTTAGCAAAAGTGTGAACTTATTCAGATTTGGATTGTAGGGTTTCTCCATAGTTCAAATGCCTTTGTTCCCCTTCAGGAATTCCATACAAGAGGTTTGCTGGTGGTCTTGGCTCATACACAAACTCAAGGAGTGCTGGGGAACACTTTGTGCTCTCGTTGACTGTTGTTCTATAAGTCATCCAAATGACTAGGATATACTGGTCCCAGTCCTTTTGGGGTTTGTCCTACAAATGTAGCCAGCTGAACCCCCAGAGTCCTATTGAAACTTTCTACCATTCCATCAGATTGTGGGTGAACTGGGCTGGAGCTAGTTTTGTGGATCCCTCAACTTTCAAACCCATTGAACTTTTTGGATTCAAAGTTTCTTCCTTGATGTGTGTGTGTAACTCACCAAGGACCCCAAATCTTGTAAAGAATTCTTCATTAAGAATGAACTAAGAATTCATACATTCATTCACACCTGCTATTATCAGAGCCTTTTGATTTCTTATTGGGTAAGCCTCAAGCCATTTCATGAAGTAATCCTTAGTCACTAGCTTGTATTGATTGCCAGTCTCCGGCAAGGGCCAAAGAAAATCAATGGCAATGCACTCCACTAATGCCCCCACAAGATATTGTTGCAAGGGGTTCTCTCAGTTTTTGGGGGACTTTCTTAGCAATGCAAGCACCATATTTCCTGCAACAATCTTCAACATCTTGCCTGATTTTTACCCAATGGAAGTTTTCCCTTAGCTTAGCTAAGGTTTTTGCAGCCCCAGAATGTCCAGCAGTTTTAAGATCATGACCACCTTCAAAACCTCCTACACTGGGTTCAAACAGCTGGTACCTGTACCCATCACCTCCTGGTTTCTACCAGCTCCTATACAGTATTTCATTTTTATACTCCAAGCTTTCCCACTGAGATCAGGAAGCTTTTACTGTGGTATGTGAGAGGACATTACATTCCAGGGTGGCTATTCCGCCCCAGGCCCTGCCCCCACTCCACCCCACCCCTTCTTCCAATCCCTCACCTTAACTCTTCCCACATCCTCTCTGCCTCTTCTCACTCCATTCTGCCCCCTCCCCTCAGCCCCTTCCTCTTTCCCCCAGTGCCTCCTGCATGCCGCTGAACAGCTGACCACTGGCAGAAGGTGGAGGAGGAGCTGATCAGTGGGGCCCACTAGCAGGCTAGATGCACTGTGGGGGAGGGGGAGGAACGGATGAGCGGGGCTGGTGGTGGGTGCTGAGTACCCACTATTCCCCCTCTCCCCCCGGAGTTGGCGTCTATGGCTCTAATTAATAAAACATACACCGAAATGAGAAACCAAGACAACCAAAAAAAGGCGCAAGATGGTAGAGGAAAGCATAGCTTTTGGCTTCTTTATCTGGTTTCAGGGTTAATACAAAGAATGGTGGACATCTCTTGAATCTATCTGTAGATTTTATCCTGCCACCCATCACCATAGTATCTGAGTGCCTTCCATGTTCACTCAGTAGCAATAGCAAAGTTTCTTCGTGGAGACTTCCTGGAGTCTCTGGCACTTCTCCCTTTTCAGAATGAAACCTCTATTTGTGGTAGGGGTTTTGGCTTTGATAATTAGACCAGGGGTCGGCAACCTTTCAGAAGTGGTGTACCGAGTCTTCATTTATTCACTCTAATTTAAGGTTTCGCATGCCGGTAATACATTTTAACGTTTTAGAAGGTTTCTTTCTATAAGTCTATACTATATAACTAAACTATTGTTTTATGTAAAGTAAATAAGGTTTTTAAAATGTTTAAGAAGCTTAATTTAAAATTAAATTAAAATGCAGAGCCCCCCGGACCGGTGGCCAGGACCTGGGCAGTGTGAGTGCCACTAAAAATCAGCTCGTGTGCCGCCTTCGGCACGTGTGCCATAGGTTGCCTACCCCTGCTTTAGACTCAATTTATTCTTTTGCTTCTTTAGGCTGTTTTGTTATAGGGTAATTTAGGGGAGGGGTATGGATGGGGGAGAAAGGATGGGAGAGGTGGTTGGGTAGAACACTGTATCAGTCTTATGGTGGAAATCATTCTTTTGCCAGAAGCATTATTGCATATCCTGAGGAAAAAGTAGACAGGGAGGGGATCAGCAAATTTATAGAATTTATATCCAAAATCAACTGGCCTCAGGATTTAATTTTAGAATTTTTCATAACTGAAGTTATATCAAATTAACATTCAATATTAAAAACCACAATCAAAAAACTCAAATTTTATAAGAAAATTTCTCACAGGAGTCTTCTGTCATGAGTATAGTGAGCTTAATATATTTAAGAAATTATTCATAGAATCCTCTGGGATATAGAATTCATCTATTAATATATGTCTCTTACCTTTTTGGTCTTTAGGTACCATGTAAGCACCATTATTCCACACAACTTGTTGCCTTGGATATAAAAACAACACATGGCATTGTCCATAGCAACCCATGCCTATAACACAGTCAGTTATGCTGCCTTGTTAGCATCTAACTCTAGCTGAACTGTAATTAGTTACATAGCAGTTTGGAACCCAAAATAGACCTTGGGGTGGATTGATGCCATCTCTGATTTATATAATGTGTTAATATTTTTGTAAATGTTGCAAGGTTTTAATGTTTTAAATACTTTTAAAAAAATCCTTTTAACTTTTAAATAATTTTTTGTGCCAGAAGAGAACAAAGTTTCCCATGCCGAAAACCATAGTCAATATTGGGAATAAAACATGGCAAGTGAAAAAAAGTGCCTCCTGAGCTCCAGAAAAGGTGGTCAGCTACTCCCAAGCACAATATTGACTAATAACATTCCATGTAGTCATCCAATTTTTATTCAAACAAATACATATTGATTCCACCACTTCAGCAGGAAGTTCATTCCGCTTCTGTAAAATAATTTTTCCTCGAATATTTCTTATGTGTTTTTCCCCTTAACTTAGATTTATGGAGTGAATTCCTGGCCCCACTGAAGTCAATAGGAGTTTTGCCATTGTATTCAGTGGTGCCAGGAATTCATGCATATCCTCTGGTCCTGGTCTAGCCAATGTGCTCGATGAGATAATTAAGCGTGCCTTTACAACAACTTCGCTGCCGTAGCTTAAATACTGCAGTATCCTTCTCCCAACAACATAGTGTTTTACAGCTTGCATAATGATGTTAAGGTGAATGTAGGCCAATTCATACCAAACGGACTCTCATATGATGCTGATGGGTCCATACACATACCTAGAGTAGAAACAGATCTCAACACACTCTACAAACTTATCCTTATATACCAAACATAAGCAGCCAAAATATATCACCCTACAGGATGGTGTGTGAATGCTAAATGAAGTCATCTCTGTATTACAGCACACAGCATAACTACACAACAGTTTAAAGTAGGGCTGTCAAGCGATTAAAAAAATTAAAGGCAATTAATCACACTGTTAAACAATAATAAATATTATATTTAAATATTTTTGGATATTTTCTATGTTTTCAAATATATAGATTTAAATTACAACATGTAATACAAAGTATATAGTGCTCACTTTATATTATTTTTATTACAAATATTTGCACTGTACAATAGTTTTTTTCAATTTACCTAATAAAAATATTGCACTACAATACTTGTATCATGAAAGTTGAACTTACAAATGTAGAATTATGTACCAAAAAACTATTCAAAAATAAAACAATGTAAAACTTTAGAGCCTACAAGTCCAGTCAGTTCTACTTCTTGTTCAGCCAATCGCTCAAACAAGTTTGTTTGCATTTGCAGGAGATAATGCTGCCTGCTTCTTGTTTACAATGTTACCTGAAAGTAAGAACAGACGTTTGCATGGCACCGTGGTAGCCACCGTCACAATATATTTACATGCCAGATGGACTAGAGATTCATATGTTCTTTCATGCTTTAACCACCATTCCAGAGGACAGGTGTCCAAGCCAATGACGGGTTCTGCTCGATAACTATCCAAAGTGGTGCAGACTGATGCACATTCATTTTCATTATCTGAGTCAGATGCCACCAGCAGAAGGTTGATTTTCTTTTTTGGTGGTTTGGGTTCTGAAGTTTCTGCTTCAGAGTGTTGTTCTTTTAAGTCTTCTGAAAGCATGCTCCACACCTCCTCCCTCTCAGATTTGGAAAGGCACTTCAGATTCTTAAACTTTGGGTCGAGTGCTGTAGTTATCTTTAGAAATCTCATATTGATATCTTCGTGTTTCGTCAAATCTGCATTGAAAGCGTTCTTAAAACGAACAACATGTGCTGGGTCATCATCCAAGACTGTTATAACATGAAATATATGGCAGAATGCAGGTAAAACAGAGCAGGGGTCATGGAATTCTCCACCAAGGACTTCAGTCACAAATTTAATTAACACATTTTTTTTTGAACGAGCATCATCAGCATGTAAGCATGTCCTCTGGAATGGTGGACGAAGCACGAAGTGGCATATGAATGTTTACCATATCTAGCACATAAATACCCTACAATGCCAGCTACAAAAGTGCCATGCGAACTCGTGTTCTCACTTTCAGGTGACATAGTAAATAATAAGCGGGCAGCATTATCTCCTGTAAATGTAAACAAACTTGTTTTTCTGAGCGATTGGCTGAACAAAAATAGGACTGAGCGGATTTGTAGGCTCTAAAGTTTTACATTGTTTTGTTTTTGAGTGCAGTTATGCAACAACAACAAAATCTACATTTATAAGTTGCACTTTCATGATAAAGAGATTGCAATACTTGTATGAGATAAATTGAAAAATACTATTTTATTTTTTACAATGCAAATATTTGTAATAAAAAATATAAGGTGAGCACTGTATGCTTTGCATTTTGTGTTGAAATCACCATATTTGAAAATTGAAATCAACATATTTGAAAATGTAGAAAAATATCCAAAATATTTAATAAATTTCAGGTGGTATTCTATTGTTTAACAATGCAATTAAAACTTTGATTATTTTTTTTGAATTAATCGTGAATTAAGTGTGATTAATCAACGTCCCTAGTTTAAAGTAGCAATTTAAGCATGCTGTATCTAATTGAGAAGTTAGACACATTAGCAATAAGCAGTATATTGTTGTCTCTTGGCCCAGGTGCCTTCATCCAATATTCAGGGACTTGCAGGATTGTTTCCCTTAGAAGGAGAAATTCATTAAGTGAGACCAGTATATTCTTTGGTACAATCCTGTGCATTTACAAAGATACACTAAGTCCTGTTTCCTAGAACACAGTAGGAACAAACAGCAGACAATTTCCTGGCTCATAATATCCAAGTCCGCCCTTCCAGCCAGTTCGGTGCCCCAATGAGCTCTCTTTGCTCCCTCAGGGCCTAACTCATGACTGCTTCTCATGGCCTGCCTGCTTTCTGGTTGTTCTTGGCTTTTGAGATGCGCACACACACACACACACACACGTAGCTGCAACCAATTCATGCCCCAGCCATTGAATTTTCAATCAGCCCCAATCTCTGCCTAGGCCTTGCATGCAGTTTAGTGACTCGGGTGGTGGCTTCCACTGTCTCCAGTTATCCTTCCATAAAGGAGTTTAATTGCTTCTTCTAGTTAGCATGAATGAATGGTAGCTAGCATGCCCATCAGCTTTAATAAGCTCTGTTATTGCCTACAGATCAAAGACATACTTGCGGTATTCTTGATGTTTAGCAGTAGACATCAAGGTTAAAATACCTACCCTAAGAAATAATGGCCAGAATCTGCTCTCAGTTATAGCAATGTAGTTGTAGAATAAATTAAAGTGAAATTTGTACAAAAATAGTATTCAGGATATATAATGGGGACTCAATTGTATCTTTACCATGAACCATGAGCAAGGGGCAGCGTGTTGTTGCACTGCTTCTTAAACTGATTCAGAGTCACAATCTGACTTTAGTAGTCACCATCTATAATTTGAGTTCCCCCTTGCAGCAGAGAGAATATCCAGAGTCAAGTCTATACTGGGGCAACATTCTTTCCCTAGTGGGTTTCCTCTGACCACTCTCTACTCCATTATGCCAGCTTGTATAGAGGAGGGGGAACACAACAGCCCCTTGGAGGCTACTTTTCTCCCAGTGCTCAATTCTGGTAGCACACACAAGCAAGGTCACAATCTGGCCCTGTACATGTAGAGTAGAGTGCATGATGAGAAACACACACAATTTAGGTGGCTAATTTACTGCAAGGGGAAATGCATGCACACAAATTTTACAAGGAATCTTAAAGTAAGCAGAACAAGAAGTTTCAGCTACACCAATTTAAATCCAGGAACAGCTTCCATATGAGAAGAGATTAAAAAGATAGTTCTCTCTTCTGTAAGATGAATAGTCACAAGGGTAGGGGGGATGTGATAGAGGTCTAGAAAATCATGAATGGTGTCGAGAAAGTCATTAAGGATGTGTTCTTTACCCGTTCACATAAGACATTGGTGACCCACTTAAATTATCAGCAGCAGGTTTAACAGACATGAGGAAGTACTTCTTCATACAACGTATTGTCAGCCTCTGGAACTTGTTGGCAACAGATATTGTGAAGGCCAAAAGTATAACTGTTTTTTAAAAAAAGAATTAAGTTCATGAAGGTAGGTCCATCAATGGCTATAAGCCCAGATGGTCAGGGACGCAACCCCATGCCCTGGGTATCGCTCTGCCTGCTAGAAGCTGGGACTGGACAACAAAAGGTGGATCACTTGATACTTGCCCTGTTCTGTTCACTCCCTCTGAAGCATTTGGCACCAGCCCTTGTAAGAAGACAGGACACTGGGCTAGATGGACCATTGGTCTTACTCAGTATGGCCATTTAGTTGTATGGCAACTAAAATGATTAGTGGTTTGGAATGGGTCCTATATGAGGAGAGATTAAAGAGGCTAGGACTTTTCAGCTTGGAAAAGAGGAGACTAAGGGGGGGTATGATAGAGGTATATAAAATCATGAGTGGTGTGGAGAAAGTGAGTAAGGAAAAGTTATGTACTTGTTCCCATAATATAAGAACTAGTGGCCATCAAATGAAATTAATGGGCAGCAGGTTTAAAACAAATAAAAGGAAGTTCTTCACACAGCGCACCGTCAACCTGTGGAACTCCTTGCCTGAGGAAGTTGTGAAAGCTAGGATTATAACAGGGTTTAAAAGAGAACTAGATAAATTCATGGAGGTTAAGTCCATTAATGGCTATTAGCCAGGGTGGGTAAGGAATGGTGTCCCTAGCCTCTCTTTGTCAGAGGGTGGAGATGGATGGCAGGAGAGAGATCACTTGATCATTACCTGTTAGGTTCACTCCCTCTGGGGCATCTGGCATTGGCCACTGTCGGTAGACAGGATACTGGGCTGGATGGTCCTTTGGTCTGAACCAGTATGGCCATTCTTATGTAGACTCATCTTTTACCACAAATGGTTGATATATGGGGTTTGGAGGGGAATTATAAAAAGGTAGGAGTTTGCTGGAAAGAAGATGTAAAATTTGACATGCCTGGTTTTCAAATGGCTGGTTACACTGCAATCTGCTGTTGTAATTTAGTTATGTTTTGGTGTCAGGTTTTTTTTTGTATTGTTAAGTAATGTCAAGGGCTTCTAGAGAGGTCTGGAATTATGGCTGGAAGTTTCACAAGAACTGGTTTTCTCATGGGATTTCCAGTACTCTGTGGTTCCTCTAAGCCAAACATAGAACAAGAATAATATTTCTTAAGGTATTTAAGTATATCTGCTTCCAGTCCTGGTCAAAACCAGGAAGGAAAAAGCCACAAGAAGAAATTAAATACAAACAAAATTACCCTATAATGAACTTCACACAAACATGAAATTGAACTTAAACTCTTTTTTAGAAAGATTCAAGTTGGTTCTTAATTTTTCCAAACCAGCTTATGTATATCTATATCTAAGAAAAATTATGTACAACAATGCACAAGATTTCCAAAATAATCAGTGATTTTGGGTTCCTAACTTAAGATACCTGAAAGGGATGTCTATAGACCAAGCAGTGACCCATGGCAGCAAGTCTCTAAGCCCAGGTTAACAGACTCAAGCTTGCAGAGCTTGTGCTGCTGTGCTAAAAATAGTTGTGTAGACAGTGCTTTTCAGTTTCAGATCAGGCTGGAGCTCGGGCTTTGAAGCCCATCTCCCTCCATAGGCTTCAGAGCTGTGATGGATGCAGCAGGGGTTGATTTAGCGGGTCTTCACTAGACCCGCTAATTCGACTGCAGAGCATTCTCTGGTTGACTCCGGTACTCCACTGGAATGAGAAGATTAAGGTAAATTGATAGGAGAGCATCTCCCGTCGATGCAGCATGGTGCAGACACTACAGTAAGTCGACCTAAGCTATGTCGACTCCAGCTACATTATTCACTTAAGTCGACTTACCACAGTAGTGTGAACAAGGCCTGACCCACAACATCTACACAGCTATTTTTAGTGTGGTAGCATGAGCCCAAGTCTGTCATCCTGGACTTGGAGTCTCGCTGCCACCGGCTATGTAAGTGTACCCAAAGAGGCCTTATTTATATGAAGTGCTGAGCACTCATCCTCTGAAAATCAGTCCCCTTTAAATTGGTGCAAATTGGAGCATCCTAAAATGGAGGCACCCAAAAGTGTTGAGACACTTTTTGAAAAACTCGACCTATAGCTATAGGTTGAAAATTTCAAAAGCACATAAGCAACTCAAAAGCACAAAATCCAGTTGGAGGGACTTGTACTCTTAAGTCACTTACAGTCAGATTTTTAAAGTTATTTAGGAGCCTTAGTGGGATTTTCCAAGACCTAGCTGCTTAACATCCATTGCTTTCATTGGGAGTTAGGTGCCTAGGCCTGGTGCATATCTGCATTTTTACTTATCTAAATACCTTTAAAAATCTGGCCAATAGTCCCTTTTGAAAGTGTACATATGCAGTATAGATATATTGGTATTACCTGCATATGAGTACATAAAGCTTTTCAAATGGGAAAGTGGTATGGTATGGACTTGAAAAATACCTTTAGAATCAGGATAGCAAACAAGAGAAAGATTTCTTCTGAGTTATAATAGTAAGGGCACCAGGGAACAGGAAAGTGTTACAATGATCATGTGCCCAAAGCACCTGTGGGAGAAAAATAGTGTTAAATATGCAAACCAAAAAGGAAAAAAAATGAATCTTCATAAATAAATTTACTCACTTCATTGAGAAACTAAGAGTGCTGCCCATTTCCTCTCACCATTGGCCTGCTAATTGATGGTTATGAAGCAATGAAGGTCTCCTTGTGTTTCATGGTACACAGAGAAGCTCATTTTTTCTGAAACTCTTAGACTGAAGGAAATATATTTCCTGTTTGGTCTTGGTGGAATGCAACAAAAAGTGCTGGCAAGAGCTTAGTTATGCCAGGAATTACATCTGTTTAACAGGGTTTTAAGAAGTTGCAGATGCTAAAGTGTTTTGTTATTGTATAGCTGGACCTTGGCAGTGATGATAAATTTAACAGCTAAATAAAGATGTAAATTCTGTAAAATTGGCATTTCCTTTACCATCTGACATACCAGAAAGTTTTATACATTTTCCTCCTAAGGTTTTTTAAAGCATCGATATTGTTGCAAACAGCTCTTTTTAAAATAAATCAGACTACAGAATTAAAAAAAAAAGAGGGCTTGAACAACAAAAGATTAATGCACACAATATGATAAATAGTTGTTTTCAAAACCCAACACTACAGTATATTTAGAAACACCATCATTTTCTTTAACCCCCCAACACAAATCTATTCTAATTTTAGTTTAATTTCTCTAAGATCCCTTATAGCATATAAGTGTGTGTGTGCGTGCACGCACACACTTCTCCATAAGTTTACACTATAAAGTTCAGGCACAAAGATCTACACCGAGCTCATTGCAGAATCAGGGCCTAAACTGTATGTATGTAGGTCCTGATTCAGCGAATACTTAACACTAAATGCATGAGTATGTGAGTAGTTACATTCAAATCAATGGGATTATTGCGCTTAAACGGTAAGCACTTTTGTAAACGTTTGCACAGTCAGGGCTTTGTACTGTAAAGTACTCGGCACATGCATGATGCATACTGTAACTGTAATTCTGAAAAGGATTTTGCATATTAAGTTCCTGACCTAGAATATTCTCAATAGACTACCCAAGGAATAAAATAGAGAATAAACTATTGATGTATTGCTTAATACAATACAGCATATTAATAGAAAAATCTAGCAACAATGTGGTCAGAATTAAAGCGTTGATATTTACCATATGAAAACAATTAACATTCCCTGATTTTGTAAAATCTACACAGATATGCAAAAGGAAACCTTTGACTTTGCAGTCAGAAAATTTGTCTCTGGGTATAAGGACATCAATTCTTTTTCCAACTAAACTCTCTATAGGCATAGAACAAAAACAATGCAAGTTTTTAATTTCAATTGCACTGTCATTTCTGGTTTCCCTCTAGTCAGAAAGGATTAGTGATGAGGTAATTTGGACACTTTCGATCATCCTAATTGCTTTTAAATTTTATTCTTCCTGAATTTCATTAAAACTTTTGCATATTAACTGTCCTGTTGCTCTTGTTGTAAAGTACCATAGTTGTACTTTACTAATATATATTGAACAGTATAATATTAAATAGACAAACACATTAAAATTTTAGTACTGTATACAAATTGAATTCTTTGCTCAGTTTACTTTTTATCTCAATGTCTATATCAAAAGTTTCATTGAAGTAATGGCTTTTCAAAATACAAATGGACAGTTTCTGCCACCTTTACTCATGCAGAGTATCTCTGGTCCTGATGCTGTAAAGACTTATGTGCATGCTTAATTTTACACACTGAGTAGTTCCGTTGACTTCATGAGCTTACTCACAATACATTCCTTTAGCATAGGAATAAGGCCAGGTCTACACTAAAATGTTAGGTGGACCCACTTATGTAACTGAGGGGTGTGAAAAATCCACACCTCTGAACAGTGTAATTAAGCCAACCTAATACTGAGTGTAGACCATGCTAGGTTGACCTCAGGGACATGGATTAGATTTGCTACTATAGAGTTCCAAGTGTAGATAAGCCCCGAGTCTTTGTAGGATCAAGGACCTGCTGTGCCATCTGTCCCATTGATTTCAATGGAACTAGTTGCATATGAAGGTTCTACTCAATATGCTATCCTTACTTGCAATTGGTTCACATGGAATAGGGAGAGAAAGTGGGCCAGGGATGTGGGAGAAGGGGGAAGAAAAGCAGGGTGAAGTGTAGAGAACATCTCCAATACAGCACTAACTGTAATTACTTTAAGTGGGTACAACTCCAATGAAGAACTTGTATTCAAAAATATTGAAGAATTATGATTCTGAAACAATAGTTTAGTGGGTATAAAAAAATGGTATGAGTTCTTGAATCCTGCTAGACTTTTTAAAAGAAAATATTGATTGGTATATAAAATATCAAATATACAAATTTATATATATTCTATTAGATATATATGTATACACAGAGAATATATTTACCCAGGAGAACAAAACAATGGGTACATTCTTAAATATACCATGAAAAGCATTACAACTTATTCAGGAATTGAAGAGCTAAGTTCCTGGTCTTCTAAACCCTCATGCATGTGCTTAACTTTAAACATATAAATACAATGGGATACAAATACAATACTACTCTCCTAATTAAATTTAAATTTACGCCTAAGTGTTTGCACGATTGGGACCTAAATCTACAGCAATGGAATCTTTAACTGGATACAATATCGAAGATCTATCCATAATAAAAATGGTGTTGTTTCTCTCCATTTCTCCTGAACAAAGGCTCGTGGACTGGGGTAAGGAAGGAGTTTGCTTTTTGGTCATGTGTGGTGGTGTTTATTGGTGTCATTCCTGAGTAAGGCTCCCTTTAAAAGGTTGTCCTACACCTGGATCTAATCAGTCATACTTGCATTCCACTAGATCTCTTCTGGCAAGGCATTCAAGAGGCAGAGTTAGTCAGAATTGGCAGAAGGTCTTCCAAATATCCAAGGAAACATTTTATCAAAAACATGATTGAAGAGTGTGAAACATGATGAAAATCTGAAGATTTTCCAACCAGCTCTAGACAGAGTTCTGCTGTCAAGAACACTCTTCTTTGAATGTTAGATAGTATAGACTTCAGTTTCTCCAGCTGCTTTGTCCCTGTAGAGCAAAGCTCTCTTACAGACTTGTGGAGTTTAAGGGTGTCTGAAGTAGCCAGGTCTCAGTGCATTGTAGATTAAGACCAGCAATTTATGTTCTGTTCAGAAATGAAAGGAGATTCAGTGATGGGATGACTGAAAATTGAAAAGGAAAGAGAAAAACCATTAAATTAAGCAGAGACTGAAAGGTGCTTATTAAGGTGTTGTTCCCTATCAGAAGTCTATATCCTGATGCTAACAAGGTGAGGACAGAATAGTTTAAAAAATGTAATGACTCATATTGAAAATTATCAATATAAAACTGTAGCATGAAGTGGTTCCAAGAGTTAACTTTCAGGTAAAAGCACTATTATGATATAAACTTATGATGTGATGTCACCTAGAAACTTTGCTCTCTTGTTTCTGATCCTCCTCTCACTCCCTGCACTCTGCCACAGATTCCCACCAAATGTCAACACACTCTACAGACCATTCTCCCACTTCAAGCTGTCTTCCATTCTGCCTTGTCTGAAACAATCTGCTCTTTCTCACATATCAGACAACCATCCTCTCTTCATTCAAATAGCGCATTAAAACAACATTTTGCTGCAAAACCTTTCAACAATCCAGAGAATTTTTTGTAATTGTTCAGCTTAGAGATATTGCCACCTCATCTACTACAGTGTGATGCCAAATCTTCCAGCCCAGGTTAGTGCCAGAGAAGCTTTTGAACATAGTGCACCCATCATTGGTTTTGTGCACATAGTAGAGGTATGGGGGGGGGGGTAAGTTTTTAAATACAGAGACATTTCCCACACACGCACACAAATCGTCACATCATAATTTTTACTCATTTCTCACTGTTCAAAATTGCATGATGAATTATTTTTGCAAATATATACATGAGAATTCCTCACAAACATTTGAGAAGTGTGTATTCAGTCAGTTGTTTGATATTCAAATCTCATTGGTGAAGCTTTGAGACCTGGGATTGTTTCCATCACTTGATTATATGGTGGAACTTTCATGATCTACTATTACTACCACCTCCATTTGAAATATATTTGGTTTTATCGTTAAATGAAGTTTATTGCTTGATTCAACAAATCCCAGTGATGGGCCCAAAATTCACTTTCTGTCAATGTTTGTATACAAAAACCACCAGTCATGCAAGGCAAACAAATACAGATATGAACAGGCAGAAGTACAAACTCAGTTTCCAATTTGGCAAATACACTGCATTTGTTCATCAACAGGTTTTTACACTATTCAGTCATTTCTAGTTATGAACCTAAACTTCAGATTTAAGTTCCACCAGGTTCTCAAACTGGATAGAGTTTCACTCAAGCTGTGAGTACTGGAGGGGGTTTATATCTTTGTGTCAACCTAAACAACGAGAAACTCAAGGTTCTGCTGAGTTTTGTCTTCAGCTTATGGAAAATAGTAATAAGCAAGACTTCTGATTTCCTAATTCATCCCCCTACCATTGTTGGTTTAACAGTAACAGCAGTAGTTTTCATGCGTTACACTAAAAAATTATCCTACAGAATACACTGAGTAATAAGTATCTTGCTAACAGTATCACATCAGGAATTCATATTAACAATAATTCAGGAAGTGGACAATCTGGTCAGCAAACAACTGGCTGTCCAAATTCTTCTAAATGCTGCCTGGAAGAAAAATCTTTGCTATCTGAACAGCAGCATGTATTTTAATTAGATAGGGGATGTGTTCCTTTCATTTCAGTGAGCCACAACCATTGCATTATGTAGAACTGGCACTGGCATGCTATTATGGAGCACAAAAGCTATGCACTATTGTATAATTAACCCAGATGTGACGAAATCCATCCAATAATGCTGATTCAGCACACTAAGAAGGGCATGTCATCAGGCAATACTGAACCTGTATTCAGGCCCAGATTAAAGAATTTTGGGGACCTGTATACTATGGAAATTGGGCCCCCCACTTCTTTAAAGCACCATACCCCAACACCCCTCCTATCCCCCCATACCTCAACACTCCACTAGCCTCCACTTATACTGACAGACATCACACTCACCACAGCTCCTAACACCTCAGCCCTACTTGACACAGCCCCCAACATACTGGTCCCCAGCGTCCCCCACTTACACCCCCCCCAACTTTTCACCCCACTGCACTCCCCATTCACTCCATAGACCACCAGCAACTTTCCCTGAGGCCTCACCCACCGTCCACAGGACCTTCCTGGGCACTCACCACTGCCTGCCCCTCACCCAGGCTAGGGCACCTTCTCTAAATCCCAGCTACCCAGCTCCGCTCAACCCTGTGAGCCAAGGTGCTTAGGGTAGCCCATACTGAAAATGCAAAGGGCAGGGCAGGCTGCAAAAAGAGCATATTCTTCCAAAACTGGTGGTTAACATTGTAGTTAGATTCAACAACCAGTCACAAAATGTGCTCCTAATCCCCCAGAAGCTAGAAAAAAAGAAATCACACAGCTCCCTTTATTTCATTCCAGTTCTCTGGCTCCCAATCAGCAAATAGGTCCAGTAAGGTGAGGAGTTATTTAAAAACTCTGCTCACTATGCAAAATGTTCTTCTGATCCCCAAAGAGCCACATTACTTGATTAATAGTTTGGATCTTACCCAAAATACCATGCTGCCAGCCAATCCTTTAGTATCTAAAACTAAAGATTTTATTAAAAAAGAAAAGAGTTGTTAAATGGTCAAAGCAGTCAGATACATACGTATGATTTCAGTGTCCATATATCCGGTTCTTAGCAGCATTGGTGAGTTTGCTGGCTTGTAGGGTCCCTCTGGAACACATCCGAAGCCTGGATGGGTCTGTCAGTTCTTTGTTCAAAGCTTCAGTTTGTAAAGAAGTTACTCCAGAGGTGAGAAGCAGGATTGAAGACAAAATGGAGAAGATGCAGCTTCCTTTTATATCCTTTGCCATGTGGCTTGTACATCCTTTGTCCCAAACAAGCTCAAAGCACGTGGACATGAAAAAGCACTTGGAGCCCCCTGTCCCTACATGTCCTGATGACTCATAGGTGTAGCCCCAGGCTTCTTTCAATGGGTTCATTGTATAGCTGGCTACCCTTGACAGGCCATTAAGCAGGCTGGATAGTGCTGATGCCAATCTGCCTGGGGGCATCCCTCAAACACAGCACAAGTTTGCTATACAAATATACCACACATTTATAACTCACAATACAAAGATGATACATACATATACACGACTGTCATATTTAGCAAATAACTTTTCCACTGATACGTTACATGGCGTATCTTGTAAGATTCATTGCAATTTTGTGATATTGGTAACAATAATATTGTAAGTGGTCACCCATATTCCATACAGCATCACACGCCGATCACATGACAGGGGGGCAGCCAGGCCAAATTTGAGTGACTGGTTTTGTGACCTGGTTTGCAGGGTTGCAGCCCCACTCCGGTTTGTTGTTGGGTTGGGTTTTTCTCTCTTTTTTTTTGAGTGGATGAGAGCCGTATGCAAGGACACCGAATGCACTATGGTTAATCCAGGCCTGCCTGTATCCCGTACGTTCATAGTTAGTGGTCTACCCCAATGTGCTTTATACCTAACATTTATAATGTACAACTTTATTTTGTATTAGAAACACACAGACTTTCATTTGCAGTTTGAAGGTGTAATTCTAGATTAAAATTCTCAATGCATCTGGTTTATTAAAAGATATATTCCTTGAAATTATGGAGGAAAGGATTGGACAGTTTGAAGGAAGAAAAGTTCTCCAAGAAAAAAAACGTATGCACATTTAAAATCTTTTTGGTTTTGGCCTAAGTATTTTTCAGTTTCTTTAAATATGCTAGATGGCAAATGGAAAAGCTGCAAAACTAAATCAAAGTCCTCACCAAACGGCTGCCAGAAGTACCAGTTACAGCTGTACAAGTCAGAATAACTTCTTGTATCACTTCAAGCTGTTTACAGGGATGCAATTCATTATTGTGCATTTGTGTTCAATGTTTCCAGTTATGTTTGATAAATTCTCTCCTACAAAGCTCTCAAATTGGCCACAAGTTCTCTAATGTTTTCAATACATCTCACATAGTAAGAGAGTACAGTCAAGTCATAAATCAAGACCCTAAAAACACTGTAAAAATATTTTGCATTGGTGTTCATGGAATCGTGGGTCTTTCCCCTCCTAAGTTTCAGAATGCACACGGTACGATGTAACAAATCGCAAGAATTATAAACAAATGTAGAGATAATGGGTATTAAACTGAACACAAAGGCAGCAAGACCTAGAAAACAAAATAATAAGAGATAAGAGGGCCAACAGAGTAATTGAAACCCCTCAACCTCCACAATGAGCACTTCCACGTAGTAAGCCACTGCTCAGGGCTTTCTGTGTTTCTCAGAAATGTGTCAGATCCTCAGCTGGTGGCAATGGAAGTCAATGGAGATACCTCCTCTTACATCAAGTGAGGATCAGTGCCATAAAACTTGTCTGTTATGACTACTAGGTGTTATAGGGCCTCAGACAGTCTACCAACCCCAAACCTGTCCAATGCTGCCACAGCATTGCCATTCGTGCATTGATATGGATCTCAGACTCATGGGGGGAGCAATTTCTTGAAACGTCTCCCATGGGAAATGAGTAGGAGAAACATATTCCTCTGATCAATAGCCAGAACATGCCAAGATCAAGAAGTATGTTACATTTTAACAAACTCCACTGTCAGCTGAGTGTCTCCAGGGGACCAGGTTGGTAACATTCACCATATAAGCCTCCACTTGATCGCCATCCAAAACCATCCTGCTTTCCCCTATAACTCCTCGCTCCATAAACTAAATGTTCAAGAAAGAATTCAAGGCAATGTCTCCAGTGAGCTCAGCTGCCAGCCAGCTCTTAGCAAAGCAGGCACAAGTATGATAAACCCTGAAATCCTGGCTGCCAGGGCATTACAATACAATTTTCCCCAGCTGTAAAATAAATTATTCACAATCATGGGAAGCATGATTGTTAGCATATCCCTCAGCCAGTAATGCTATAACCCTCCCCACATATTATGCAGAGTCTAACCTGCTCCATTGTCACCATTCATTTTCAGGTCCCATACATGCCTCTTCCTGTTTGGAATTCTGCCTGACCAAACTCAAATTTGTGATGTTCAGATTTAGTTCATCTGACTTCAATCTTGGACAGATTGCACTAGTTCATATATTTTACAGAACTGGATACCCAACCTTAAAATGAGCTCCTATACTGACCATTTAGGTAGAGTGGCCAAGGAACTGAATGGACTTGCATATAATGATTTAGGCACATCCGTGTGTTCATAAGTGAGGCGTTTTCAGTTACTAATTTTTTTTAGTGGATAAATAAAAGGACTTCATTCCCAAGACTATCAATCTGGCACCTTTCACCAGCTCTAACATTCTATGACCAACTATTTGGACTAGGTAGGGTACCTTTAAACCTTGCTTTGTGGGCTATTCTGCGTGTTCTGTTCATTGCTCAGTTCAGTTACTCAATATACTATCACTTCAAAACCTCCCCCAAACTAAACTGTAAACATCAGGGAGCTTTACAGGATGACCTTGACATGGGGTATTCTATTTTCAGTGTTATACCTGCTCCTACAATAGCTTAAACTAATAGATATACAAGTCTACACACTTGAGTTAACGGTTGTTTTCTTTCCAGTATGATGGTCCTGAAACTTATTTTCTTTCCAGAAATCTGCAACATGCTAATATAGGATGGAACATCTCATTTTAAATGTCTACTACTGATAGTTCTATGCAGTAGTTTAAGCTCTAAATCCCTCAAGGTGTTGCATTTGATGGAGGTTAAGTACAGTAGCATGCAAAATGCAAATCTGATTAGGGCTAATTAAATGATTTGTAAAGCCTCTACATTATAGTTAAATGTTATTTTCTCCTCTACACAAATTTTTTTTATATGCAGTAGTGTAGGGCATTTACTTGCAATTAAGCAATTACTGTTAATGTTCAACTGAAGGAGATTTGCCCCCCTCCCCTGATTTAAAATGCAATATGCTGGGTTCATGATGTTTGTTTTTCCACTGATTATTTTGGCTGAAAAATATTACAGCTATATTATGTTTCTCAGTTTCTTATTCTGTTTGGACATCTTATGACTGATCCAATAGCTCTCCAATAATATGGGTAGCATCAGGTATAAGATAAGAATTACAGCCACATATATCATCTGTCGGGCTATAATTTTTATCTGGAAGCTAACTCAAAACACCAGAAATTTGTTAAGGTTTCCTTATCCATAATTATCCATGATTCCCTGGGATTTTTTTTTTAAATATTTGCTACAAACTAGAGATTTTTCCTCAATCTGAATGCTTCCCATGCCACCAGCACTCAAACAAGGCTCCACCCTTTCTATCTTTTGTGCTGTTTGTAAAATTGGCTACCGTATTGTGTTTCTACATTTAACATTTTCAATGTATTTAACATTTTTTTATGAGGATAGGTCATTGACCTATCATTCAACCCCCAACTTGGAGCACCAGTGGACTGCTTTTTTTCTGATCCCCATTTTTTAATTTGTCTAGCTTGGATGATTTTACCACGAGTTAAACATCCTGTCTGCCGAGCTGTCTGGGTCATTTGAACACTCAAGCTTTCCCACCATGTCAAGGTGCAGAACCCAAGGAATCTTTAGAACAGCTAAAACTTAACGTCACAGTTAACGTCATATCCAAAGATTTTTAGAAAATGGTTTGAGAGTAAAATGCATTCAGTATTATTTCACTGATGCATAAAATATATCTCAATATGTCATGGTGCATATATGAGATGTAATAAATACACACACGTATCCAAGAAGCCAAAGGGCAAAGCACATTCCACAAAATGCAATCCCAAACCTTTCCTGCAAGCAAACACTTGAGGAAGACATAGACCATGCAGTGTGCCCTAAAGGTCAGACTCCTGCCACCAGGTCCTAGACCAGGGGTAGGCAACCTGCGGCACGCGAGCTGATTTTCAGTGGCACTCACACTGCCCGGGTCCTGGCCACCGGTCCAGGGGGCTCTGCATTTTAATTTAATTTTAAATGAAGCTTCTTAAACATTTTAAAAACCTTATTTACTTTACATACAAAATAGTTTAGTTATATATTATAGACTTATAGAAAGAGACCTTCTAAAAACATTAAAATGTATTACTAGCACGCGAAACCTTAAATTAGAGTGAATAAATTAAGACTCGGCACACCAGTTCTGAAAGGTTGCCGACCCCGGTCCTAGACATTTAAAACTAAGTCTGAGTCTCTTACCCCTAGTGCCCCATCTTACTTTGCCTGCTGATGCAACAAGCGTAGAAAGAGAGATGGCCTGCTTGGGAGCTAGAACCCACCTCACTATATAGGGAAAATAAATAAAATCCTATAGTTAGAAAGTAATATGGGTTTGAAAGACTCCCTTTGACTTTGGATTGGACCCTAGAATTGTAAGTACCTGTAAGTAAGCATCAAAATCTATTTATATTAAGGAATGTGTCCTGTAAGTTAGTGACAGTATAAGATTGAAGAACCATATATGTATAGGATACGACTTTCAAAGACTCAAACGTGGTTTGGTCACTCAACCCCATTAACTTACATTGTAAGTTCACACGAAAAGCCTGTGCCAGGTCTCCTGCGTCCCAATCCTTAACCACAAAAGCATCCTTCTTGCTTCCCCACTGCTTAGGTTATTCACCCCAAAGTCTCCCACATTGGGATGGGAGCTAGTGTGAGATCCACTGCTGAACATATACCACAAATAATATACAATAATAATACATAATAATAATAAATAACAATAATAATAATAATACACTAGTCTACAACTGGAAAAAATAGTCAATATTATCAGCAAGAAGGTCAAGCAGCCATTTGTCATGAGATAAGCAAGTTCTAATTAAATGCACTTTGAAGGGTGCTTCCCGTTCCACTGAAATGAAGATGAAAAGGTTGATCTCAAAACACTGAGTTCTGCAAGTTGCTGTTGTGAAATTAATCAAAGTATTAAAACAACACTTTGTAAGCATGCCATACCTGAGGAATGTCAGATCCACAGTAAATGTATAATACTTTACTCACACCAGGAAGACATTTTACCTGAGCGATGCTGACTCTCTGTAAAGAATATTTTAGCATAAAACTTCTGGAATATGTCACTAAACCAGTCAGATCCCAATTGAGGCAGTTAACGAGAGGCTAACAGAAATATTTCAATTATCCCAGTTAAAAATTTTAATTTACTCTTTTTAATAACACTATTCTGAATGTTGCCAAATACACCGAAACCCGACACGCCTCTATATAAATAGATTAATTGTTCCCTTGATAGCCAACTACGCTAACAAACAGAGCAATTCATAAAAGCAGCTGGAAGACCATGTTGTATTTGAATGCTTAAAATAAATTCTAAAACCCAGACAAGCTTGATCCAAAAATAATCTTTTAATAATAATCAATATTTTGTTTGCTACAGTCTACTGACTTCCACCAAATTTGATCTTAGTAATTGTACAGACGGTGTTCCTAACTATTTTATACAGATCTCAGCACAGACAAGTGGCACTCCATTTGCAGTTTCAGTGTGAAAAATATCTTCCTGGGTGCTTCCTATTTCAAAAACAAATTGATGCACATAACATTTATTCCACCCATGCAATGTATTTCAACTGGCTTGAATTTCTGTCCAGCATGTAAACATTTCCAATTAAAAAGTGACAAAGGCCTAGTCTACACTTACCGGCTGGTCCGGAGGCACGCCATCGATGTTCTGGGATCGATTTATCGCGTCTGGTTAAGACGCGATAAATCGATCCCGGATCGATCCCGGAAGTGCTCACAATCGACGCCGGTACTCCAGCTCGCCGAGAGGAGTATGCGGCGTCGACGGGGGGAGACTTCCGGCCGCGTCTGGACCGCGGTAAGTCCGGACTAAGGTACTTCGAATTCAGCTACGTTATTAACGTAGCTGAATTTGCGTACCTTAGTCCGAAGTCCGGACTAAGTGTAGACCAGCCCAAAGAGTCCTGTGGCACCTTATAGACTAACAGACGTATTGGAGCATAAGCTTTCGTGGGTGAATACCCACTTCGTCAGATGAATGAATGAATACCCACATTCATCTGACAAAGTGAGTATTCACCCACGAAAGCTTATGCTCCAATACGTCTGTTAGTCTATAAGGTGCCATAGGACTCTTTGTCGCTTTTTACAGATCCAGACTAACACAGCTACCCCTCTGATACTTGATTTCTAATTAAGGCTCCAGAACAACTATCATTGAATTAAAAGAGCCACATTGTACACATGCCTTTTTTTTTTTTTTTTTTTTTTTTTGTAACTGAGTAAGACAACCTAATCTTTAACTGTGTCTTTCCTAACTTTGTCTTTTCTTTGTTGATGCTTTTATAAATGTCCTGTAAGTCCCGGAGTACCTAGAATTGCTTCATCACCACTTTTGTCTTGCTTGCAAGTAATAAATATTTCAAAGATTCAGGTAGGCAAGCAAATAAGAGAATTCAGTAGTGGTAACAGAGCAAAAATCCACTCTCCCTCCCTTCATAAAAAGGTTAGGTATCAATATGGGCTGTAGAGCATACTGTACATATGAGCAATACATTACATTAAAACAGATGTGGACCAAGTTAATTTCTTCATGGGCATTTTCAAAAAAGTTGAATGCCTAAATCACAATGACCTCAGTTGAATTTGGACACCTAACTTCTTTAGGCTCCTGTGACAATCCCAGCCATAATTCTTCTAATTTTACCTTAAATGCAGACTAGCAGGCAAAATGGTCCAGTGGGTACAGCATTGATCTGGGACTTGGGAGACTCTGTCCCTAGTTCTGCTACTGACCAACTGTGTGATTTTGAGTAAGTCACTTCCCCCTCTCCGTGCCTCAGTTTCTTCTCTCTTTTTTTAATCTGCCCTATTTAAGATTTTAAGCTCTTCACTGCAAGGATTGTCTTACACAATGTACTTCAAGCTCCTTGCACTATGGGGACTCATCCATGTAATACAAAATTGCTATCTAATTAGAGCAATTGATAATGGGTATATGGTTGATGGAGGTTGGGGGTTAAGGTAAGAGGCTTCACAGCCTATAAATGTTGAATGCGTTTCCAGGGTAGACCAATGGGACTGGATCACAAATGTCAACCATCTGAGGATCTAGTCCCTAATTTATTTTGCCTTGAAAGTGCAGTGTTTTTTCCATTGGCTTAGTGTTAGGGATTTTGCTTTGTCCATTCCAGGAAGGGAAGGGTCTTTGGGTCTCTTCAATGTCCCTTTAACATGCTCTTGAACTGTATTTCTATGGAAGCGGTAAATGTAGCCTCATCTGAGCCTAGGAGTCTGAGTAATTCAGTAATTCTTTCAGTGAGTAACTAGATGGGGACAAATATTCCTTCTCATAAAATACATCACTAGTACTGTTTCTCTGATACAAAATGATAGGGAGAAGTTGGTGTCTAGAAGTCCCAGCATACCATGCTGCTAAGATCACTTGAGACTCTTGTGTGGTATGATTCCTTTTAAATTTAAAAAATTCTTCCCATGAATAACACTGGAATTTAATCCTATTTCTGTATGCCTGGTATTAGGTTCTCACCTTCTGGAGGTTTTAGCCAAGAAAATAAATGTGCTGGAACAATGTTTCTTGTAAGAGATTCCAATCAACTCTTAAACACAAGGAAGTAGCCCAGACTAAATGGCTTTCTGCCTGATTTCCACTAACACCAATGCTATATGAGAGCATACAAAAATATTTAGTTAGCAGCTCACTGTCACAACCTGTAGCCTCTTAACAATGTTCCTCCTAGAGAGGGTTACCAGCAGGGCTCCTCCCTTTGTCATTATAACAATTCATTGGAATTAATTCCAGAGCTACAAGCCAAAATTTTTGGTGCCTCCATTCTTGGACATCCAAGTTTAGATACCTTAAAGGGGGTGAGATTTTGAGAGGACAGGAGCTGAGGACTTTTTGAAAATCAGGCCCCTTTATAACATCTCAAGTTGGGTATGCAAAGTCACTAGTCACTTTGTCCTTTATTATGACCAGGAGTTTCTTCAGTATCTCGATCTCTTCACAAACCTGAAATACAAACATTCCTGGTATTCCCATAACACTCACTCCTTTCAGTTGACCCATCTAGAAGAATTCAGTCTTCTAAAACTCATAGAAGAAGTAGTCAAAAAAGGTTATACCACATTTCCCACCTTCAAGCGCAATTTGATAAATCCAAACTGTTGGAACCTTGCAATGTGACCAACTGACCACTCATCCATTCCAAGATTTTACTGCGTTTCCAAGATTTTGAAATCCTCACAATGACTGGCCTTAAACTCAAACTAAATATGTAGATGATTCCCACTATTCAAACTCTCATTAATAGAGATATTAACAATAGCATCTAAAAATGTTGAAGTCAAACATCCCATTTACAGAAATTTAAATAGATACCTATTTAGAATCTCGGACTACATCCATCAAAGGTCCACAAGCTCCAACTTAGGGGCAGTGACGATGCATACTATCCCAAGACAAGACCATAGATCAAGTTGTTAGAGTCACCATTTGGTCCCTTGTTATCCACCTTGCTACAAGTATAAAGCTGTGCTAGCCCTTTTTCTGTTGCAGAGCATTTTTCCCTCCATATATGGTGGTGAGGAGGTCAAAGCTTCCACCCACTTTCTCACTTTTATGGGATGGAGAAGTAATGGCTCCAGCGAGGCTTCTATTCCCCTGCAGTGTAACTAATGATCTGGGTACATCCCCTAACTCCCCTTTTACAGGCTTATAGGACAAACCACAATTTCCCCATAATGGATCATCCCCTATCATTACAAAATGAAGTACTTCTAGAATATATGTGGTTCAGAAGAATAAAAACTGGAAGAAAAATGAGAAGAAAGGACCAAATTATTTTCCAAATTATACCAGTATAAATCAGAACAACATTACTGGCCTGATTCTGATGTCAGACCATTTTTACAATGATTTCAAATGCAGTTACTCCTAATTTACACTGCTTTGGACATTACATTAGCAGAAGGATAACATACAACAAAATTTGGTCTGTATTAGGTTAATAACAGTTATTAAAGAAAAGGTGAAGGGATTAAGAATAATGGATATAACTTATAAAAGTATACTTTCTGCAACTCAACATTGCCTCAGAATTGCCATATTCTCCTATTCTGTATACTTATGACCCCTCTATTCCACTTATTTTTTTTAAAAAAAAGCTTGTCCTCTCAACACAAATGTTTACTTTTAATACAGAATTAGTAAATAAAAGATTTGCCCGTGGAGAGATGGAACAAGTCATTTTGTTTCTGTGCTGTGGCCTGTAGTACTGTTATAGCATGTGTCACCAGGTGTCACTGTTACACAGCCTTCCAAGTTTTTTTTTCTTTTAGCGTGCAAACAAATGTTCAGTCTTGGGAAGACCTGATGTGTTTTTGTTACAAACTTCCCTGGGGACTGCACCTTCATGTGATGGAAAGGTTTATGTGCTCCAATGACCCAGAGAGCTATGCTCGGAGAATTTTTAACTCCTGATAAAGCCACTCAAGTCAGACATGTCAAAGAGTAGGGATCAGACAAAAAGCAGTCTACTGGTTCTCCACGCTGGGGGTTGACAGAGAGGCAAACAACCCCTAGCCTCATAAAAAAAAGTAAAAAACACAACTAGGTAGCCATTCCAGCAAACTAGGTTGGTGGAGTTTTCTTCATGCTTTCCCTGATGGTACAGAAAGGAAGGATTCAGATTTAGATTTGTTATGCAAAGTTGTGAGTAGATGCAGTGGTCCCAGGAGAACTATGTGAATAGCAGGACAGCTTGCTCTCTGCCTTGGTCTCTCATTAAAATCAGTTGTGGAGACTGAGTTGCTCTCTGGGAACCAGGCATTGGTATTGGGCTGAGATTCCTAAAGGAAAGCATTGCCCTGCCTGTTTGTGTCCATCTCCATTCTGGGACTGGTGTATGCATGTAATTAAAGCAAGTTACACTTGAAGCGTACCCAGACTATGTCACTGATTTCTCTGGTAGGAAGCCAACCTGCAAGGCCCTGGACATCTGCTACTGCATGGCAGAAGGTCAAGGCTGGTGTCAGAAATGGGACACTAGTGTCCAAAAGGGCAAATATATTGAAAGAAATCCTCTGAAGCCATGTGCAAAACCTATAGAAAAATTCCCCTGTTGACTTCAACTCTTTTAACCATCCTCTCAACCCAGTATGGTCTTTCAACCTGACCTGAATGGACAGAATTCCATTGATATCTTTCAGCAGCACTAGGCTGTTTTGGTTTTGTAAGTTAAAATATGCATGGTGGGAAGGGAAGTAGGATTCCTGGCAAATTAATGGTTGTATATTATACTAAGCGCCCGTCACTGATCATCTATGTCAAATACACCGATACTGGCTAATACCGGCATTTTCTTTCCATTTTTCCTTACTCAACAAAAAATATTCACAAGGTCTTCTCTCCAGGTGAAGTTTTATGAGGGCTGGGTGAATATGGAATAATCACCCTGAACCTTGCTGAAAACCCTAAGTTCACAGGAACTTGCTGAGGGGGAAAAAATGTGATTGGTTTTGTCTTTCTAGTCTGTGTGTTTCATTTTTGTTCATCCCTCCTCTTTTGGATTCTATGAGGGGGGGGATGGGGAGAGAACTGTTCTTCCAATATTTCCAGCCAGAGCAGAAGCAGGAACCACCATCAATCTTAAGACAGGGCTAATTTTTATATGGATTTCTAGTACAAATGTGTAGACCCAAAATAAGCTTTGGATAAACATCCAAAACTTGTATGTGCTTATCCAGACTGAACCTCGGAGTTAGTGGCACTAGATACACCAACAGCTGCAACAGTAGACCAGCTGTAACAGCAACAGCTTGTTTCTACCACTGTCCAGTTTCTGTGCAGGGATTCTGGCAAGCACAGTAGCAGCTTTCTTGTCCACTAAAATGATTCTATCCTGGACTTTTTAGCATTGCTGTAGCTGACATGAATCACAGAAAATCTCACAAACAGAAATTAACCATGGTGACAAGTGCACCCAAAAGGAAAGACAGATCCGTTTGTGTGTGTCACTTTTTTCCTTTAGTATCAATTATTGCTACTCAACTTCAGTTCAATAACGGAAAACTGTACAGACAAACACAGGAAGTACTCTTCCAATCAAGAGGAGTTACCTGAAAGCACTGTCATTTTTCACTCCAGGGTAAAAATTCTAAAGGTTTTATTCAAAGCAGCATCCAAAAACATTGATGCTTAGTCAATCTAAAGATAGGCTTGAATCACAATGTTCACATACAGGTCCAGATTGTATGTGATCACCTATGTCTAAAGCAAATACCTTGAGTCAGCAAACTTGGACTGGAAATGTTGTGAGAAAGCTCTCATAAAATTTCTGATGCTTCTTGCTTCAGGTTGGTTTGGAAGTACAGTCAGAACAGTCTCTTACTCAATAGCTGAAGTTGCACTTTTGGTCTCAGATGAAATTCAGAAGTACAGAAACATGTAAAAATAAGAGATGGAGTGTGTAGGTGCAATAATCCAAACTTTGAGCCATAAAGTTTCAGTTAGGGTTCAATTAATGTTCGGGGTGAAGGTTAGAGAGGAAATTTTTATTTTTTAAGAACCAGTTTGACCATCAGTAAGATTTGCCCTTTACACAGCTTTTCCTCCCTTTAAACGATTCTCACACAGGCTTCCATGGAGAATGGCTGACATCTGCAGATCATTTTAACATTATCGGGAGATTTAAAGCAGGGATGAACAGGTGAAAGTACACAGTCTGCAAGCTAGTAAACCTCTCAAATTTACCACGGTTCAGTCACCATTTATTAACCATTTAGTTCTTATCTAGTTCTGTTTTGCTGTATCAAAAGGAATAAAAAAATAAGGGGGAAATTAAAAAAAAATTAGCCAAGCTGTCTCTTCCTGAGCAGAACATGCAGTACATTTCTTGGTCCCTTGCTTCTCCCATTCATTCCCTACTTTCAATTGCCCTTCTCCATAGTTACCAAGGCTCTTTATTTAACAGCAACTTGAACTCACATTTGCTTTCGTGTGTTTTCCCTTTCTCCAATCTTCACAAACAATTGTTGGCACCAGCAGTCTGCACTTGGAGAAAAGAGAGAGAAAGAAATAACCCAACACTCCAGTCGCTCAGTCCACAAAAGGGGTTAAGCCAAAGTGCTTCACATGCCTCTTCCCAAGAGGGTGCTCAAGCATTGAGAACACACAGCTAAAAATTTCACACATTGATCGGTCAGACTGCAATGGATCAACTGCTACAATGTTCAATTCATGCCCAGACAGGTGTTGAGTGGTGGCAGGTTTTTAGGCCATAGAAATGTTTTCTTTGGCATTGACCCACACATTCTTAATTCCATCCAGCCTGTTTTCATTTGGAACAGAACAATAACATGCTGCACCAAGCAGCCAGCTAGCTAGCCATGAAGGGCTGCATTTACTAGGAAAGCAAAACAGCTTTATCACATATTACACTGCTCCTATACCCAGGTCATGGGATGGGAGGGGAGGGGAGTAGATATTGTCTATGTTTTTTTCTATTGTCCAGCATGTATGTCTAGCGAGGTGTTGGCTCATTTGTTCTTACACTGGATATCTGCAGTGAGTCTATTCAGGGCCAGCCCACAACATTTTGGCACCTGAGGCAGGGAGCACAAATGACGCCCCCATGCCCCCTTGCTTGGGCAAAATTTTGAAAGGTCTCAATTCTGCCTTCTTCATGTTCTACTTCTACTCCTCTCATGGTAATGCGCTGTTACTTACCCCAATAAAGGAGAACTAACATCTTAAAATGCTTTGTTCAAAAATTTTAAGTAACACTTAACTTTCAAATGCCTGAACAGCAAATGTAACTCTTCTCTGCATAGAGAAACTGGCACTTTTATCTGTTTGAATAATCAAAGTGGTGCTTTCCGTGCCTTCTTGGTTGCAAAGATTTGAACTGCTTCCTGCTGAAGGTCCACAGTCTGGGCCAATTCATGCTCTATTGAGATGGTTGCAAGGCCAACCATCCTCTCCTGTGTCATTGTGGAGCCATTGTAGATGTGTTTTTATTAACTTCAGCTTGGAGAAGTTGCGTTCTCCACTGGCAACTGTTACAGGAAGTGTTAGAAGTATGTGCAGAGCAACAAAAGCATTTGGAAAGAGGATGGTCATCTTATTTGTGCACATATATTCCAGAACAGCCTTTGGGGTTGATCCTGCTGAAATGCATCTTGAAAGGGCTTTCACCCAGGCAGTGTGAGTGCCACTGAAAATCAGCTCGTGTGCCGCCATCGGTACGAGTGCCGTAGGTTGCCTACCCTTGATCTAGCAACTAGTTAAAGAATTCAACTTTGAATTGTTGTTTGGGGTCTCTTATAATTTTGATTATCCTGTGCCTCGTAATCAAAATGTCATCTTCTTCGGTGACTCTTGTATTCTTGAATGGGTGGGAAAATAGCTTCAGTGTGAAGTTCCTCTGCCAACTTTTGTGCACTCTTCAGAACATTTTGAAATCCCTCATCTGACTGGTAAGACTGTAGGTATGACTTTGGTTTGTCCAGTTGTTCCATTGCTCCAGATACATCAAGGTCAACACCTTGGAGTCTCTTGCTTAAAACATTTATTTCAAACAGTATGTCATGCCACAACAATAAGCCACACAGAAATTTGAAGTTATGTATGTTTCTGGTGATTCCATTTCCCTCTGCCACTGTCCTCCCCTGAACAGTTCCTGTCATAGCATTATCTCCCATATTGGCAACTATGGCATCATCTATCTTCCCAATTTGGTGTTTGATAGGCTTTATCGCCTCCACTTGACTTTCCCATCGTGTGGCACTCAGTGGTTTCAGTGACAGAGAGGATGTGCCCAGATGTTGCTTCAAAATTTGCCATTGATGATGCAAAGAATACATAGATGCTTTGAATGACATTAAAAAAGTCAGCAGCCTCACAAGAAGCTGATGCTGCATCACTGACCACCAAATTCAATGAATGAGAACTGCATGGGACAAAAAAAAAAAAAAGCTCAAGGGTTTAACTCTTGGATCCATGTCTGCACTCCTCTGTTCTTTCCTCTCATGTTGGCACCATTATCATAGCCCTGACCTCTCATGTCAGCTATCACAATTCCCATATCTTCCAGCTTTTTAAGAAGCACATTTGTCATACCAGGTCCTGTAGTATCAATGTCAAAACACTCTAGAAAATGCTCTCTGATAATCACCATTGCAGGGACATTTTCACTAGGTTCTGTTGTTGTTACAAAATGCACCATTAAAGTCACTTGCTCCGTATCACTGATGTCAGGTGTGCAGTCCAGAATAACACTAATATCGTGCTGACTTCAGATCTGCCACAATCTTCTGTTTGACTTTCATTGCCAGTAACTGTATGCTCTCATTTTGAATTGTTTTTCCAAGATAGTGGTGTGTGTACATTTCTTGGGTGGTGTGTACATTTCTTCTTAGAAGCTTCGGGAGTACAGCATCAAACTCAGCCATTAGCTCCACAATTTTAAGGAAGTTTCCATTGTTTGGCACATACAGCTGATCTGAAGTGCCACGCAGTGCTAGGTTTTGGGTAGCAAGCTTTCTCACAATGGCAATGAGCCTTTTCAGAATGTGTTGCCAGTAAACAGACTCTGATGCAATCTTCTCTTGATGCTGATCATCTATGGGGAATTTAACTTTAGTCTCATCTCAAGCTCTTTTCACCTATGGAATGCTCTCTGGTGATTTGCTGCCTTCCCATGGCATGCCAGATTTCTAGCCAGATTTTTCCAGTCCTTTGTTCCTATAGAACCCAATGTGGCTAGAATGTTAGACTGGAAGAGTTTGCAACAAAAACAGTATGCAGCATTCTGGGGTTTTGAGTACATAAGCCATGGCCTCTCCACTTTGTCACCTTTGGCAATTTCATGCCAGTAATGTGTTGGACGGAAACTTCTATTTTCCTTGGCTTTGGGGAACATGAAGTTTTTCACTTGCTGTGGCCCATGCAGTACAAGGAAGTCCCTCAGGCTACTGCTCAAGTGGGTCCACAGGCCTGGATCATCTAGACTTAAGGAACTAAATTCAGCAGCAGCTGTTTCTTGCGCCTCCACCCCCCTCTTCTCTGATCTACACTTTTCTTCAGGAATGTGCATGGTTACATCCATTTCAGATGGAGATATAGATGCTGCAGTAGCTGCCAGGTCACCTACACTCTGCCTAACTTGAAGATCAAGCATCTCCTCACCACTCTCATCCGCACTGGGGCCAGAAGGCTCACCATGAACATGTGTCTATATCTCAGGAGAGCTCCCTCCTGCTTAGATAGAAAAGTTTCCTTTGCTTTCTTTCTTTCTCTGAATGCTGCCCCAGAGGGAGTTTTCTTCTTTCACTCATGACTGCTGTTCTGTGCCAGCTGTAGTGGCTCTCAACACTCAATTGAAGGGGACAAATAAGCAGGCTGGTAGCACGGCCTGAGTGAGGGAAGATATCAGCGTCTTAAGGGCCTAACTGGTTCCTACTACTTCAGCTGACTGCCTGTTCTCCTCAAGTGGGTTCAGGAAAGCAGTAGGACACAGGAAGCTCCCTGAGAAGTTGGTGTTAATCAGTCCAGGCTCCTGGAGGGGCTAGAGAGGTACATAAGAGGCTCCTCCTCTCTCTCCCTGCAGCTCCTGCTGCTTTCTGTTATTCCCTCTCACCTTTTCTCCTGCCTGCCGGTTATGTCTCTTGTGCCCTCCTTCCTCCAGCACAGCACTCCACCATCTCTGTGCATCTAGAGCAAAGAGAATACATATGCACCAGCAGCAAACAATTTTCTACACTCTGGGTGGTAGTGGCACACTCACGCCCCCCTTCTGGCACCTGAGGCGGCTGCCTCAGTTCACCTCATGGTAAGGTCAGCCCCGAATCAGTGCTTCAGAAGAGTTTAGATTCTAGGTTTTTGCTTCAAATAATAGGACTCCAAAAGAACAATAGATAAATGGGCAGTGTACTGAGCCTGCCAAGTGGTAGACAGACATTAGAGAAGACAGTTAGTTAGAAGAGTTCCCCATCTTGTGTTGGACTCGCTATGGAGGCATCCTGTACACTCAAAGCAAAATCCTCACAGGCAGCAGAAGAACATTTACTGGATGAACCAAACGTGCACGGTTCTCTGGATAAATCTATGAGTCCAGAGCTCAGCATATTTCAGGAGAAAGTTGTTCTTTGGTATCAGAGAAACACTGCTCTAAAAGACTCCCAAAGGACAGACTTGCTGCCTACCTAAACTGTGTCAGGAAGATCTCAGGGACACCGTTCTAGACGGCAGTTGGAGTCTGTGTCAGAGCCAAGATTATGACTCAAGTTCCTGGTTTCCAAGTCTTACACTCAGGCCACTAGATAACACCTCTTCCATTGCCAGAGATTCCCCCCCCACACACACACACACACAGTAAGTGCAAATCATGTCCCCCTTTCTCCACACATGTAGAGGGCCTTTTGGCAGCAAAACTGGTATAGATGGGTTTTGTGGGGCACGCACAAGACCACTCTGCACAGTTTCAAGCATCATGCCTCAGGGAGCACACAGAGGGCACATCAAGCACAGACCTGAATGGGGGGTGCTGCATAGCTACTTTGTCTTAAGGAGGGGATTCCTCCTCCTGCATGCACTTTCTCAACTCAGTTGTTTGGGCAAAGCAGCAAGCTAAGGATGTGTCCAAACTGGGGGCGAGGGGAGGAAACAAGACATTCACAATAGCATTGAAATGGTCTCAACTAGACTTTGAAAAAATCACACACCTTCTAGGTAAAAAGGGGATGGGGTTCCAATTGCTACGATCACTGTTTGGCTGGAGGACATTTTCTAAACCATTCTCGTTATAATGGCCATATTTGTCACACAGAAAAGGTAGGGGTTTTTAAAATGAAATCTTGGGAGTTTCAAGAAATACCGTTGAATGCCAGTCATGCACAGAGAGACCCCAGGATTCCTTGGCAAGGAGAGATCAGAAAGGTCATAAACTTCAGAGCTTTCAGCAAAAAATGCGAGATAGCCTTCCCTCAAAAGCCCAGCAGAACAGAGAAAAGAGAAAAAACAAAAACAAAGGATAAGAGAAGGGTAGTGATCTTCATGTGCATAGTGTAGCATTTGCAGAGTGCACAGATATCACTTAAAATCTTTAAAGTGTCTTAAATTCTCTGAATCTATAAATAATGGAAACTGGGGAAATAACAGGAGAGTCTGCACATTAGCTGCGTGCAGACTATGGTGTCTCAGAGAGGTGAGAGCTTCATTCTGTCTCACATGTGTATTAATCAGGCACTACTCCGCAGAAGTCAGTGGGGTTATATTAGTGTAAGGAGGATCAAAATCAGGGCCAGTATCTTTGGGAGAGATGAAGGAATACGCCAGCAGTGACATTTGTGCGACCCTTTTACAGGGTGCAGAATGCATTCTCCCCACCCCAACTGGTGTCAGCCTCACTGCGCTGGCTGTGACTAAGAAAGGCTGAGGCTACACGTTTCTCTAACATGCTCCAATTACAAGGTTTCTAGCATTGCTGTTAGCATTAGTGTCCCTTGATTCACACACAGCAGGAGTATGCTGTACAGGACAAGGCCCCTTCTTGCCGGATAACTTTTAAGCACAGCAAAAACAATAGTTGACTCTTAAATAAACATAGCACAGCTGCTATGGAGTGAGTGTAATAGGCTGAAAATGTCATTCTGGTCATATGAATCCTTTCCAAATTAAGCATTTAGCCCAAATGTCAACCCCAACTAATGAAGAAAAAGTTGATCAGGATTAGATTATAATATACACACACACACCATAAAATGCACAGGCCATAATTTGATTTTTGAAATTAGCTACAAAGCCTCCAAAATGCTTCCCAAAATTTGGCAGAACCTAAACCTGGAGTCAGGAACTCTCAATATTGCCCCACCTAGCACTGGATGAATGGCACACTTCATAGACTTCCAGGGAGCAAACACCCCTCTTTCTGCTCCCGCTTACTGAGAATATGGACATTCGGAAGGGCTCTCAAGCTGGTGAGCAACTGTCTTCTTGTTGAAGGTCTCCTTTCCAGGGAAAGACTTATAGTGTAACTTGCCTGCTTTATATTAACAGGAATTTATGGTATTACATCTGAAGAGACAACTGGAATTGGCAGTGACTATAGGTGGTTTATTTTTCCAGTTTCTATACTTATGCCTTTCTCTATACATCATGCACATCATTATTGACCTTCCCTTTATCTGGGGCAAGTGCACAACAACATGTGCATTGTAGGATCCAAGACATACAATTTGAATCCAGATTTTTTTTTTAAATTAATAGAGATATTCTCTCTCCTAGAACTGGAAGGGACCTTGAAAGGTCATCGAGTCCAGCCCCTTGCCTTCACTAGCAGGACCAAATACTGATCTTGCCCCAGATCCCTAAGTGGCCCCCTCAAGGATTGAGCTCACAACCCTGGGTTTAGCAGGCCAGTGCTCAAATCACTGAGCTTTCCCTATTTGAAATCTCCATATTTGGATCCAAGGTTTTTGAACCTATCTTTAGTGGGAAAATGTGCTCTGGTGTGAAGTGATTCTTCATTATCATCTAAAGATCACCCTGCTAGGGCACTCTCATTTCTCCTCAAATGCTTGAGGTGGATCTCAAAAAAAGTTAGCTTTAGCATATAAACTTGCTTTCCCCTTCACACCCACACAAACCAAACAATTGAGAAACTTTACACTCAGCAATGCAAGATAATATCTCAAAACCACTGGGTCATGGCAGCCCTTCTTCCAACACATTGTCCTCCCCATGGTTTTATGAGCACATAAGAAATGACAAGATTCTCTGCAACACAAAAAAGTTTTAAAATGTTCTCAGAATTGCTTCAATCTTCACAGTGAGTGCTTGAGTCATCGGAAGGGGTTTGTGTTCACAAGTGTCATGACTGTACTTACCAAAGATCAATCATACCTAAACAGGGAAATACAATCCCCTGTGCATTCATCCGCAACTCAGAGAAGGTGAACAGAGAGCAGGCAGGGAAGCGTTGGGAGAGGATGGAACCTTGGTTAGAGGAGTGGGTAGAGCTGGCCGGAAGACAATTCCATTTCGCAACAACGTTTGAGGTTTTCAAATTGACTTTTGCTCCATGTTGGAATTAAACCAACACCTTCTCTTTCAATGAAGAGACCTCAGAAACCTTCCCATCAAAGCCCCATATCCCATCGCCGCAAAACGTTTCAGCATTGCCAGCATATTTTGGCAAAAAACATCTTGTAAAAAATTTTCCGACCAACTCTAGAGCTCAGCTGGCAAGGAAGTAATTTCCCGTTAGGAAAGGGGAGGCATAGATTACTTCTTTTGGGAGCAAGCTAGGATGGAACTGACTATGAGTAGGCAACAGGTTTGTCCTGGTGGTAAAAATGTCATTCTTGTGTTTGTCCATGTTTTTTCTTTGTGTTTGTGACTTTAATAAGAATGGCCATACTGGGTCAGACTAGCGGTCCATTTAGTCCAGTATCCTGTCTTCTGACAGTGGCCAATGCCAGATGCTTCAGAGGGAACAAACAGAACAGGCAATTATCGAGTGATCCATCCCGTCATCCAGTCCCAGCTTCTAGAAGTTGCGGTTAGGGACACCCAGAGGATGGGGTTGAATCACTGGCCCTCTTTGCTAATAGTCATTGATGGACCTATCTACCATTAATTTATCTAGGGATTTGTTTGTTTTTTGGACCCAGTTATAGTTTTAGCCTTCACAACATCTCTTGGCAACAATTTCCAGAGATTGACAGTGTGCTGTGTGAAGAAGCACTTCCTTATGTTTGTTTTAGCCCTGCTGCCTATTAATTTCACTGGGTAACCCATGGTTCTTGTGTTATGTGAAGGGCTAAATAACCCTACTTTATTCACTTCCTCCAAGCTATTCATGATTTTATAGACCTCCCCCCACCCCCGTCATCCCCATGCTCCAAAATGAATAGTCCTAGACTTTTTAAACTCTCCTCAGATGGAAACTGTTCCACACCCTTCATTTTTGCAGTCCTCTCTGTACCTTTTCCAAACAGTGGTTTGCCGACCCAATGCAGAAGGGACGTCCCAAGGAGGGGAAGCTGGAGAATGAGCCTGCCCTGGCCCACTGTGGAGGGTAGGCCCTGCAGGGTGGCGGGGGTGGAGATCAAGCCTGCCATGTACTCCCCCTGCAGCAGTGGCTCCCAGCTCATAGGACTGGGCCCACCTTCCAGTGCAGGATGATGCAACTTGGCATATGGGGTCACAGTATCACTGAGGTTGGGCCCAGTGCTGTGGCCTCATGCACTAGGTTGTAACACCTGGAACAGGGAACTGGGCCCAGCTCTGCATGACAGAAGCCACCAATATTGGGGTGTGTGCAGGGCAGGTTTACTGTCCTGTCTTCACCCCAGCATGGCCACCTCATTTAAATGGTATTCTTGTGGCTTTACCCACCATTTCCCCCTCAACTTGTGACTTTTACTAAATTTATCGTGACTGCTCGATGATTTGATTTAAAAAATGCCATGACAAATCTGCAGCCCTAACTACCGTATGAGTCTGAGTTGCAATTCCCTTCTTGGGACTCTTCCTGGCATGATGCAACTAATCATGATCCATTAGAAGCAGAGGTTCAGTCTAGCTCAAAGTGTATGAAATTTGAATGATGCACATTATCCAGCTGAGGATGGGAACATTACTAAACAGCGTATTTACATTCCAGTACTTTGCATGCACAGAATAGCAGATCTTGATAAGGTTTTTATACCCCTTTATCAATAATATGCTGTTTTCTCACAACAAGCCCTGAAAGATTATGTGAACTCCGGTTACTGAAAAGGTCAGAAAAATGTCAGTTGAAAGTGCAACCATCTTTATATATGGCTTAAATATTCTTCCTTGCTTCTGATGTTGGCACAATGTTGTTTAGCTCAGGGATTCTCAACCTTTTTTCTTTCTGAGCCACCCCACCACCCCATAAAAACACTCTGGCCCATCTGGTTTTCTGCATCTAAAAGTCAGGGCCGAAATTAGGGGGGAAGCAAGCAGGGTTATTGCCTGGGGCCGCATGCCACAGGAGCCCCCACAAAGCTACATTGCTCAGGCTTCGACTTCAGCCCCAGGTGGCTGGGCTCAGGGGCCTGGGCTTCAGCCCCATGCCGCAGGACTTTGGCTTTCTGTCCTGGGCCCCAGCGAGTGTAATGCAGGCCCTGCCTGGTGACTCCCCTGAAACCCCTGGTTTAGAACCACTAGTTTAGCTATTGTATAAAAATAAGTTGCTATTTGAAAAACAGCATGTGCCCTTTGAAGCTGTGAGCATCAGTCACACCATCCTAAAGGGGAGTTTTAAGTATGTTAAAATTGGGCATATATACATAATTTGAAAAAGGCAGGTGTACACAATGAAGTGGTATGACAATGTTAAAAAAAAGCCCTCTCGCCTTGCTATCTTGGAATTTCAACAAAAAACAAAATTAAACTTAATGGAGTGAGTCCAAGGCAAATTTACTCTGCTTTTCATGAGAATTTATAAGGCCTCTTGCCTAACAATATAAAGCAATTTTTCCTCACTTTAACGGATTCCATTCAGGTACATCAAGTAAAGATTGGTGAATCTTAAGGGGGTGAGGAGTTCGGAGCTAAATCTCATCTTCAAAAAGGATTTAAGGAGTTTAAATCTCATTAACTGTTGACAGGATTTAGATTAAGTGCCTAAATCCCTTTTGAAGGGAGAGTTAAAAAACTGGACCCAAGTGACTTAGGAGGAAAAGTCTGACAGAGCCAATGAGACCTTTCCTCCTAAGTCTCTTGGGGCCACATTTTCTAAAGGAAGTTGGGGGGGGGGGGAGCACATTGTAGGTTACATGCCTAACTCCCATAGAAATCAATGTGAATTAGGCATCTAACTTGATTAGGCACTTTTGACAATTCCTAACCATCCACATTATTAGGGGTCTAAATGCTTTTGAAAATCTGCACTTTAACCCTTCAGAAATCCCCACCCTGTATTTTTAGAATTCAGTTCAGTGGCTACTCCTGTTAACTTTCTACTTAGCCATTTCTTAGATGAACAGCAACAAATGCTAATCCCTTTGGTGACCCGTGTCTCCAGACTGTATGTGGAAGAATGTAGCCATAAAAAGAAAAGCTGACTTGACCGATTGCCAGCACACTTGCAAGAACTATGGTGTTCATGCCAAAATAAGAGAATTTTCCTCTCTCGTTCACTCCAATTTTATTATTGTGCAAAGATGGCACCTGTTTAAACAAGTTCCATTTTATATTTCCTTATTTGATATTTGGCTCTGACAGGAATGCAATTAATACTAAGAATGTCAGTATCACTTGTTCTAATAGTGTTAAGCCAATTATTATTATTAGATCAATCAAAATATTCCTGTATAAGTGTGTTTGTTTATTTCTCTTTCACTTTGTGATTTGAAAAAAACCTTCATCTTAGGATCAAGATTCTCCTATAATTTGCAGCAGTGTAAGAGAGCACAATGAAACCCTCCATCCCAGCACAGTTTAAGATCAGTAAACGTGCCATTGCTTGTTTTTGTCAAATATATAGCAAAAAAAATTGTTTTTTGGTTTATACGAAGTGTCATATCACTACCACAAATGATACTAAAGATATAGGAGTGCAATCATAATCCAAAGCTGCCATTGTAAACCAGCCTTTGCAGAATTTCATTTTCATAGAATTCTGACAGAAGACCTGGTCCCAGTTACCTTTCCACCCGGAAAATTTTAATTTTGGAAAAGAAACATTTTTTTTTATTTTTAATTAACATCCTGGTATCTCATGGGAGTTGTAGTTCAAGTTTCCCAGGCCCAGATCCTCCTGTATGCCCAGTTGAGGAGCCCAGACATTCACCACAGTGACTCATCATGGTGATGTATCATGGGTGTCCCAGGCCACTGTGTATCATGGCAGATGCAATCTGGCTAGGGAACCAGGCCCACAGAGAAGAGGACACAAAGCACCCAAGCGACAACTCTCCAGAAGCAGCGCGGTGGCAATTCAGATTCAAAATGTTTTGGTTTATGGCAAACAGTTTTGAAACTTGAAAGTTAGCAGGTGTTTGGTATTTTGATGAAAAGTCAAAAAGTTTTCCAGCAGACAAAATTTTTCCTCAGCAAAACCCAATTTTCTGCTGAAAAATAGTTTCTATGGAAAATTTTCCAACCAGCCTCAATTACTGTAGGTCAGCAGTACTGAAATAATGATTCTGTAGTTTCTGTAAGGAAATACATAACACCCTGTCTACACAGTGTAACTCCAAACGAAGACTGTAAGTAGTTACTAGCATGGTTCGTTCTAAATAGGATTTATCTCCACATTAAACATCCAGTAGGTACCACTAGGTCTCTATATTCTACAAAGCTTTTGCTATTTCTGTGATCATTAAGTCCATCAGTACGTGTGTATATAGTATATTGTCATCAGGTAGCCAGCTTCCCAGCACCCGCTCATGGGCTGCCTTAGTTTCTCCCTTCAAGGGGCTCCTTAAATAAACTCCATGCACTCTCTTTTCATCCCATACCACCCCTCCCTTGGAGTCTAGTTTTATTAACAAAACAATTCAAAACAACATCTCCTCAAATCCATCCATTTAGCTTCTAATCAGATCCTTCCCCAGGCCTTTTCCACCTATAGCCCAGGGGTGGCCAACCTGTGGCTCACATGTAGCTCTTCAGAAGTTAATATGAGGCTCCTCGTATAGGCACCGATTCCGGGGCTGGAGCTACAGGACCCAACTTTCCAATGTGCCAGGAAGTGCTCACTGCTCAACCCCTGGCTCTGCCACAGGCCCTGCCCCCATTCTACCCCTTCTCACCCCCTCCCCTCAGCCTGCCATGCTGATCAGGAGGTTCGGGGAGAGAGTGGGAGGCACTGATCGGCGGGCTGCCGGTGAGTGGGAGGCGCTGGGAGCAGGGGAGAGCTTATGTGAGGGATGCTGACATATTACTGTGGCTCTTTGGCAATGTACGTTGGTAAATTCTGGCTCCTTCTCAAGCTCAGGTTGGCCACCCCTGCTATAGCCTCACAATCCAAACCCAGATCCTCTGCTGGAGCTTACTCACTCCCAGCACCCACTGTACTGTACTCTACTCTGGTATTCCTCTCTCTGCAACTTCCTGCTGCTCTTTATAGGAGAATCAGCTACTCCCCTCCCTTAGTTACTAGGGTTGGCTAGCACCAGGGCTCTAGCTGTTAAGGGGCAAGCCAAACTGTTACACATGTATATAGTAAAGTACACTGGAGCATTCCTACTGTTTATATCAGTTTTACTCCGGTGTAGTCCATGGGAGTTACTCTTGATTTACAACAGTGTAAGTAAAAGCAAAATTCTGGTTTGTTACATTGGTGTAACTGATTAAGTGGAGTCATATTTATAGGGGGGGTAGTCCAGTCCACTGTTTAGCCTTCTTAACTTCCTGTAGAAATATGGATAACAGTATTGTGGGACCCTTCATTCCCACTGTTTGCATAATGAAGGGTGTCAAATCATGGCCCCTCTCTCTCTATTAGTGTCGTAGTCTCTGTAACTTGTCTGCTAATCTGTTCTGAGAGCTCTACCAATGTACCAACCCAATAAGTTTAAAAAGACACCACCACACAGTAAGTGTGAGGAAACACTGATTCCAGCAGTTACTGAGAGGGATATTGGGTTCTGTTCCTGGCTATGCCATTAACTTACAGTTTTATCTAGGGCAAATCACTTCACTTCTAGACACATCAGTTTCCACATCTGTAAAATAAGTTTATTAGTATTTTTTCTGCATTAATGACTAGAGGCAAAAGGCCACAACCTACTGTCTTCACCCTGAGTAGCACTTTACTTTGCTAGTAGTCCCACTGATTTCAATGCAGCTACTCACCACTGGGTGGCACCTCCTTCTGGGGATTAGCTTTGCTGGTTCAGCACCCCTTTCTTCTCTGTCCATTGTTGCCACTCTCCTCCAACTGATGGAGTTGCAGTACGGAAGCTGTGTGACTCGATCTTCTGGTCAGGTCACGCTGATTCCCCTTTGAGAGGAGCCTTTGAAAGTCCCTCTGCACCAGCAGTATCAGGCAGTCCTCATGCCCGCTGCCCTGACTATGTCACTCCTGCAGTGACTCAGGCAATCTTCCCATTCGCTGCCCCTAACAATACCACTCTGCAGTGGATGGTAGGGGAACCCAAGCCTGCCCTGTACTTAGGGTTCCAATCCAAGGCCCTGTAGCAAGCAGTTAAGGTCTGCAGCTACATCTACCTTACAGCTCTTGCCCCTGGACTACTTCCTACTGTGCTTCTCCAAGCTTTTTGTTCTCTAGTCCTCCTAATCAGACCCTTCTCCCTTAGACCTACTAGGTAAACTCTTTCTCACGGGTGCCTATCTCCCCTTTCTCATCTCATGGAGAGACTCTGCAGGCTTCCTCCCTGCAGCCTCCCCATTACCAGCCTCCTAACTTTATAGAAGCCCCACCTATTCCCTTACAAGTGAGCTTCCTCCTCATTAGCAACTTCTAAACAGCCTAAATCTCCTGTCTGCAACTTAATTGGCTGATTGGACCCATCTGGCCTCATTTAGCTTTCAAGAACCCTTTAGGGAATATATCCCATCACATGTGGGTAGTCGGATCTGCCCTTTATCAAGTAATTAGTTAAGTTTTGTAGGTTTAAAGGCTGGGATTTTCAAAGCAACCTAAGGGAGTTAGGGTCCCAAATTCCACTGAAATTTAATAGGATTTAGGCAGCCAACTCTTAGTATCCTTTGAAAATCCCAGCTTTCAATGGAAGTCACTATCTAAAATTTTAAGTACTATGAGCAATAAACATTATTTGCTTCAGTTTCAAGGGAGTTCAACTTTATATATCTCTCTATTATTATTAATGTTTGTGTTAGCCCAATACATCACTGATATGGCAATTAAACAAGAAAATACTTTCAATAGCCTTTTTTGCTTGTCCAGATATGTTATCCTTTTCAAATGGCTTAGTTTTGTTTACTTTGAATAATGTATTTTAGTAAATTTGATTTTTTTCATAAATCACAACGGTTTGCAATTTAAATCTCTGTTCCAGTTATAAAAATTAGACAGCCAGCCAAATACTTGGAAAACATATAAAGGGTATGACCCCCCCCCCCCCCCCAGTTCCTGACCACTGCTCCACACACCCAATATACAAATAGTCCCATGATGCAGAGAGATTTTTTTTTAACTACTCACACTTCATATAGAAATACAAGCAGTCACATGACACAAGGTACTTAATGAAGAGGACCAATGCAGTAATTAACCTGGAACAATCCATGAAATCTTTGAACACTGTGTGTGCAAGGTTTTCAGTCACAGTGTGAAGAAACGTAAAAGCTTTGATTAAAAGTCAAGGCTAACTGGAGCCACAGAAAACCCACCATTAAAAGTGCAGTTCTATTTTGAAAATTGACCATGTAATAATGGCACCTTCTTACTCAATGGATCAGTTCCCTGTATATATTCAGGATCATATCTGCTTATTTCTCAAACAAAAAAAAAGTGTTTACTTCCTTTTTACTCCTCTTAACATAGCACTGCTAAGGGAGAATGAGCTGGATTGAAGCAGGAAGGGTGGTCCAGTGGTTAGGTTACTTATGTGGGAATGTGGGCTCAATTCCCTACTCTACCACAGACTTCCCATGCAACTTTGGTCAAGACACTTAGTCTTTATGTGCCTCAGTTCCCTGTCTGCAAAATGGGGCCATAAAAATCCTGAAATATCTTCTCTGAGAAAGTTCTATTCTTCCTCATGAATCAACAGAATTCTTAACTGAGTCCCTGTTGTAGAATCTGTGCTGGTTTATGTCTTCACTAGAAACACTGCAGCTGAGTTTCACGGCAGCTACCACTCCAGTGTACAAAAACAACAAGGAGTCTGGTGGCACATTAAAGACTAACAGATTTATTTGGGCATAAGTTTTTGTGAATAAAAACCTCACTTCTTCGGATGCATAGAGTGAAAGTTACAGATGCAGGCATTATATACTGACACATGGAGAGCAGGGAGTTACTTCGCAAGTGGAGAACCAGTGTTGACAGGGCCAATTCAGTCAGGGTGGATGTAGTCCACTCCCAATAATAGATGAGGAGGTGTCAATTCCAGGAGAGGAAAAGCTGTACCCGCATGGCCCCACAGTATGCCAACATTTTTATGGCTGACTTAGAACAACGCTTCCTCAGCTCTCATCCCCTAGTGCCCCTCCTCTACTTGCGCTACATTGATGACATCTTCATCATATGGACCCACAGAAAGGAGGCCCTTGAAGAATTCCACCTGCACTTCAACAATTTCCACCCCACCATCAACCTCAGCCTGGACCAGTCCACACAAGAGATCCACTTTCTGGACACTACAGTGCAAATAAGTGATGGCCACATAAACACCACCCTATATCAGAAACCTACTGACCGCTATACTTACCTACATGCTTCCAGCTTCCATCCAAGACACATCACACGATCCATTGTCTACAGCCAAGCCCTAAGATACAACCGAATTTGCTCGAACCCCTCAGACAGAGACAAACACCTACAAGATCTTTATCAAGCATTCGTAAAACTACAGTACCCACCTGGGGAAGTGAGGAAACAGATTGACAGAGCAAGACGGGTACCCAGAAATCACCTACTACAGGACAGGCCCAACAAGGACAACAACAGAACACTACTGGCTGTCACATACAGCCCCCAGCTAAAACCTCTCCAGCGCATTATCCACGATCTACAACCTGTCCTGGAAAATGATCCCTCACTCTCACAGACCTAGGGAGGCAGGCCAGTCCTCACTTACAGAGAACCCCCCAACCTGAAGCAAATATTCACCAGCAACTACACACCACACCACAGAAACACCAACCCCAGGAACCAATCCCTGTAGCAAACCGCGTTGCCTACTCTGTCCCCATATCTACTCTGGCGACACCATCAGAGGACCCAACCACATCAGCCACACCATCAAGGGCTCATTCACCTGCACATCCACTAATGTTATATATGCCATCATGTGCCAGCAATGCCCCTCTGCCATGTACATTGGCCAAACCGGACAGTCCCTCTGCAAAAGAATAAATGGACACAAATCGGACATCAGGAATGGTAACATACAAAAGCCAGTAAGTGAACACTTCAATCTCCCTGGTCATTCTGTTACGGATTTAAAAGTCACCATCATTGAACAAAAAAACTTCAGAAACAGACTTCAAAGAGAAACAGCAGAGCTAACATTCATTTGCAAATTCAACACCATTAATCTGGGCTTGAATAGGGACTGGAAGTGGCTGGCTCATTACAGAAGCAGATACACATACATACATATAATTTTCTACCCAGACAGCAGACTTGTTTTCCTCCTTTCTTTATGAGAAATTACTGAGAAAAGAAATGAAAAGGGCTGTGCAGTTCTTCTTGGGTGCAAGTTTAAAAAGCACTTCAAAGCTCTGAATATCCTAATATGTGCCTACAGCTAACTTGAAAACCATATTCACATCCTAAATTTACCAGTGTGCATTTATTAGAGCCACAAAAAACCTCTGCAACTGCTCTTTGTAAACGTTTGTGTGAAAAATTTCTGAGTTTGATTCATGAGTGTGTTTTGATTTTCAGGTTCAAACAAACTCAAAATATCAAAGTAAATCTCAGAACAATAGCGTGCCACTTTTGTTTGTTCGTTTTGGGGAGACGGGTTTGGATTTGAAACCACTTTGGACCCCAATTATACAAACCCTACCCAGGCTGACTTAAAACTATGTCCATGTGGCTCAAAAAATTTCACAAACCTTAGCAAAATGTTGATGAATCTAGTCTGACTGCTGCATTTGTAAATAAACTCAAATCCAAGTGAGGTTCAGATAGTTTTTCAGGTTTTCCTACAAACATGAGACAATATAATTCACAGTGTCTAGATGCATTAGAAATTCAGAGAAAGAAGAATAAGAGGGATGTGGGGGAGAGGGAGAGAGAGAGAGAGGGGAATCTGTTTCAAATGGAACTTTTGTGGATAGGAATATGTGACTTAAATAACTCTGAAATTAACTCAGGGTGGAATCAGTGAAGTCTAGCTTGTCAGAGAATTAACCTGACTGTTATACTTTATTTGGTATTTAAAAAAATACCAGATAAAAGAAAGCCGGTAAAAACATCAGGATTGTTCACTCTACCTCCTCTGCAGTATAAAAGAAATTTCCTGCCGTACAGGCTAAAATCCCAGGATAACACATGAATGGGATGTTAATGAGGACAGTATGTTTTGGATTTTTAATATGGTAGGATATTTCCATGTCCAGAATAAAATATATTGCAAATCTGTTTTTTGAAACTCAGCTTTCCTTAAGTTTGTCTAGGAATCAGAGTCTTAAGTGTATGATTCAGAATATTAGTAACACCGGGCTCAGGCTGTATCAGTCTTCAGGAGCTCTTCTTTATATTTCCTGGAATGCTTAAATTAAAGCCAGACACAAAAAGGCTAAGCAATGACTCAACACACGAGGGGCTACCATAGAGATTGCACAGCACTTGAGGCTGGGGCTACATTCCTGGCACAGGTGAAGGGCCAAGAAACACAAGTGCATTTCCAGTGAGATTCTCAGATACTGACATGCTAAGCAAGCAAAGTAGACAACATGCACAGACTGAACTGGGAAACTGGAAAAGATGACATTGCCAACATTCTTGGCAGAGTCCCAGCAGAAAGCCATTTCAAATAAGCAGTGGGTATTAAAGTAATATTTCTATCACTGGGAACATCAGTAACAGCAGCAAAGCCAAAACAAGAAAAGGAAAAATATAATACAGAATTTGAATGTAAAAAAAAAAAAAAAATCACTGCGTATTAGCTTCATGCTGATGTTATTTCCCATATAACTTTCATGTGCAGGGAGCATGAGGCTGTTTGTTGGTGAGTTTTTTTTAAGATTATTATTGATAAATCTAAATGGCACTTTAAAGTAACCTGTTTTGTAATACAAAATATGCCTGCTCGAAATAACTGTAAGCAATATTTTATAGTGCCTTCAACAGAGGCTCTTGAAGTATTTTACAAATATTAGGCCCTAAATTTAACTTTACATCAGCATGTGCTTCAGAGTTTTGCTGAATCAGGGCCTTAATGCAGGCCAGATTTTCAGAAGTGCCTAAGAAACTCTGACAAACAACATCCATTGGCTTTTACTCTTGAAATTTGGGCATTGAAAATCCCTCCCGTAAGCCGCACAAACAATAAATATCAACCCCAGTGTACCAATGGAGAAACAGATTAAAGAGGTTAAGTAACTTGACCAAGGTAATACAGAAAATCTGCGGCAGAGCTAGAAACAGATTACTTTTAATGTGTTGCAGTTATGTTTATTTCTCCAAGCTCCTGAGACATATCTTGGAATAAGTGGCTGTCAGACTGTTTGCTTTATTCCCACATTAATAACTTTTTTAAAAAGATGTATTCAGATGTGAGTAGTGGTAACTGACCCACAAGAAGTATTGCTTTGGAGAGGGTAAAAAAGATCTCAAGAATCTAAGGGAACTGTCTTCTTCTTATGAGACAATAGGAGCTTTTCAGGTTACCCAATAGGAGCTTTCAGAATGATGAAAGCACTGTAAAAATGATAGAAGTTATAGGACTCATTTCTGCTCCTCATTGGTGTACATCCAGATTAAATCCACCAGCCTACTAAAAATTTCCCATTACTTCTGGCTAATAGGTGTTATATTTCCCCTTTATTTTTACTTCAGTTACTCCAAATGTACAATGGTGAAACTGAGGGGGGAATTTAGTCCACTGATTGTCGGAGTGGTGCAGGCCACAATACTTTGCTGATTTCTGACCCAATTACACCTGACTGGCAATTAACACCACCATTTATGTCTGCACTGAACTTGGCCTAGTGAATTTTAGTGCCCACATACTCCTGGCTGAATTTGGCTCAAAGAGTACGAATGACTTTGAGGGAAACCTAGCTTTGTTTCTAGAGGAAACAACAAAGGAAGACAAGAGCAGAACAACAGTCCTGTGGTTAAAGTACTGGCCTAGAACTCAGGAGATCTGGGATGAGTTCCATCCTGTGCCACAGACTTTCTGTGACATACTGGGTATGACAGAATATGCCCCTGTGTTCACACCCTACACACTATTGTAATAATTTTTGTACAAAGTATGCCTTGTAAGGTAGCATTTGAAAACTCAACTTGCTGGTCATTATTGTTCAGGTAAAATGTGTGACGACGTATGTGAAGTTCTAAGATTCCCCTGTATGGTGTCTAACACATGTTCCAAACCCCACAACCCTGCCAAAACATAAGTTGGCAAACTGGTCTGTCCCAAACAAAGGAGTGTTTGCTCTGCTTAATTTGTATTTAAGCAGTAAACAGAGTCATCAAGCAGGAAGAGAAGACAAAGAAAATTCAAACGGGTGAAAAAAAAAAAAAAAACAGCAGGGAATATCCTTCCACATAGTTTCTGTACCATTTCTGACTTTTATGCCTCATTACTTGTACTCACTTAAAATCTCTTTGTAGTTAATAAATTTATTTTACTGTTTTATCTAATCCAGTGTGTTTAAATTGAAGTGTCTGAATAACTATTCGAGATAATAAGATGTCGTATTATTCCCTTTAAGGAGTAACTGATTTAAAATATTTCTACTGTCCAGGAGAGGGCTGAGCAGTACAGAACAAACATTTCTGGGGAAACATCTGAGAATGGGGTGCATTGGGGTGACCTTGCAGTATAACTAAGGCTGCTGAGAGCCAGAGTGTAACCCAGGTGTGGCTGGCAAGCTGCAGTTAAACACAGCCAACCAGGGTGTAGCTTGAGCTAATTCAGCAAGGCATTGCAGGGCACCCAAGGTTGCAGGAAAGGGGTGACAGTCCCCCACTGTCTGGACTGTACCCTGGCATGTCACAGTGGCACAGTAAACTAGGGCTTATGCACAGCTTGTTATTTTAAATGAAGTTTACACTTTAAGCACTGGTCTCGACTGTACCCTGGTATGTCACACTGGACAAGTCACATGGGCCCAGATCCTCAAAGGTATTTAGGCACCCAACTCATTGATTGCAATGGGAGTTAGGCACCTAAATGCCTTTGAGAATCTATGGCATGATCTCTTTTTTTTAAAACCCTTTCTTGAGGTCAGACTACAGGATTACAGTGGTCCCTCCCAGCCCTTAAAATCTCTGAATACAGGGGGGAAACACCCACACACAGACTGGGTGAGGGAATGGAGAGGGATGGTCAAACTAGTTTGTATAAAGTAAGAACTACCCTGAAGCTTTCCCCCTTCCCTTGAAAGGAGAACTCAACCTTCTATGGTTCAAAGATTCAGTACATTTTTTTCAAAAATTGTGTGCGCTTCAGATTTTTCTGCTTTTAGCCAGGACAGTGAGAAGGAATGCGTGAATACCACAAGAAAGGCTATTTTTGCATTATTTCCAGTGCAGCCAAATCCAAGAAGTACTGGAAATCTCATGACAAATCTTGTTCTCGCAAAATTTCCTGCCCAATTTCCAAATCAAAGAGGTTCACATAAACCTGTCTGAACTTTGGATTAACATTCCTACTTCGACACTTTGTCCAAACAAACCTCCAAATAATTTGCCTATCTCACTAGCTAATATGAAGCAAAGATTGCCAGGGACCAGGTAGGTGAATTCAAAATCTTATGCTACCAGCCAGTTATTAACAATCTCCTCACAGACCCTTCAACCAGACAAACTTTAATTGTTTTCTGGGAGGGGTTGATGACCTGACATCCCCTCCTATTCTTTTCTAGAGTCTTTATGGAATGTAGTGTGGCCACTTCCCCTACCTCTTAGTTTCAGTAGATTTGGCAGATGAGGACATCAAGAACAAGTAAAAACTCCTAGATCCTGCACCCCCAGTTGCTAAAATAAGAGCTGTGGCTCACAATCTCCCTAATGGCACTTGAGCGACAGAACCACTAGAGAGTTGTTAGCAACCATATAATAGGAATTATGGAGAGACCCAACTACATTGCAGTGAGAGTGTGCAGTTGCTAGGAAACTCACTGTGACTCCCTAGCTACCACACTATCTGCACAACCCAAACTTCCTACTTTCTCAACAGCACAGTCTGATGTGATTTTGGAAGTACAGTACACAGCTAAGGGGGATGGATTAACAAGAATTTGTTCAACCTTGCAGGATGAGCGGATCAAATTCCAGTGGCCATCTTGGGCACCCAGGTGAGAGCAGAAAATATCCACTCCCACTTGGGGAAAAAAAATGGAAATGATTTGTCTGGCACATTGAAAAATAACTAATTTGTGTTTCCTGATGCTGTTTTATTACTTTTATAAGCATCCTAAATCACTAAGAAAAACATAGCATAGTCCACTGTTAGCAAATAGGGCCATAATGAGCTTAAAAGAAACCCAACCAGACACAGAGCTCTCAACATTCCCATGTTGGTACCAGTCCAATAAATAAATAAATAAATAAATAAATAAATAAAGGGACAAGTCCTGAAATGTGTGATATTAGCAACAAATTGCTATTCAGTTTTTAGGAAAAAGAGCTTGTTTTAAAGTTTTAGCATTTTTCCCCTCAGATTTACAATGTTATCCAAGTCTTTTTACAGCATCCAGACATCGGCATGTTAATGTTTGCATAATTCTAATAGACTAATCATTAGACAACCAAATTCTCGGTTTTGTCTAGTGACTTCTATGAGAGGTTCACTTACTGCTGAATTTGTCCCAAGCTATTGATGTCCCCTAGGTTTCCATGTATTTTCTTCCAAAGATAAGAAATGCTATTAGAAAAGTAACAAATGCTCCATTTTAAACTCAGAATGGAAGAGAAAATATGGTAGTGGTTGGATAAACCAAGAGCAACAAAAGCAAATAGGAAATAGCCATTCATTAAAAACAAGTCATTTTCTATTTGGTCAGCATACTGCAGTTTTCTGCGGCAATCAAGTTCCCTATAAATCCTGTGTTGCATCTTTGGGTCCATCTACTGGTCCTATGTGTTATCACATGCAGTACTATACTAGATGCAGTACTTAATAAAATTATCTTCAAAGTCAGCTGGTGAATATGTTTGTAATGAAATAACCAAGTGACCGAGGTAATAGTCATGAGTTTGGGATCTTCTATATGCAAATTCTTATGTAGCTCACACCGCTAGTACATACATCTGATTAATGAAAACCACTAGCTACATGAAAGACTTTGAGCTAAGCTTTCCTCTCATTTATACCCATGCAACTCTGCCAATTGTCGCTGGAATGTATCAATAAAACGACACAGAATTTTTGGCTCATCATTTCTGTTATGCTTATAATTCAGTGCTATCTCCAAAAATTGACGGCCATGTAGACATAGCATCCAATACACCCAGAACAGCTAAAGTGTTCGCACCAGGATGATCAGTCATGTTTGCTTCATTCGTAACATTTTATTGAATCCCACTGCATGCTGACAAAATTTCACATACCATTTTAGGGTGCAGATATTGCTCCTTCAGCAATTATACAGAAATTCTATCAATGGAAACGCTATCTTTAATCCAATAAGAACTCTTCACCTTTTCTCCACTGTTGTGTACATTTTCACCTTCAAGCTGGATTTATTTAATGTATTGGATTTATTAAAAATGTTAACAGATTAAAAAATACACCCCCACACATATACACACAAACAATTTAACAATCCAAACCAATATACTGAAATGACATGCAGATAAGATAGGAGGAAAAGGATCTGATTCGGATCTCATCCCAGTCATGTCACTCTTCTCAGTTCTCTGTAATGCTCATTATTGTCATACCTAAGCTGATTTAAGTAAAGTGACTCCTAATTTACATCCGCGTAAGCAAGTTTCTTACCCAACAAAACCAAACACCCTTGCCCCGCCCCTTCTCCAAGGCCCCACCTACTCCATCCCCCCTCTCTCCGTTGCTCGCTCTCCCGCCACCTCACTCACTTGCTCATTTTCACCGGGCTGGGGAGGGTCCCTTTTCAACCGGGTGTTCCATTTGAAAACCGGACACCTGATAACCGATAGGAGGGATGAGGAAGAGCTCTATCCACGTGTAAAATCTGTTACTTACAACCAGAAAAGAGCATGAAAAATAATTTCTGTATGTTTCTAACATATACTCTATCATAATGCTTTGCACTAAATATACATATATATTCGTCTGTGAAGAAACCTTGCCAGCAATCTAATACTGACATAGGAGAAATGACCACTGAGATTCATTTTTACAAACTTTGTCAGAAACCAGTAAGAGCAGCTCTGATTTCATCATTATGGATCAGCTTTATAAAGCAATGTGAAATGTGCAGAGACCTCAGAAAGTTGCTCCAAAAAGTTGTATTATTATCATTGAACATTCATAGTGGGGTAGGCATCTGGAGGCTAGTCTGCTGAGATATATATGCAAATAATGTTGTCAGAAGGCATTGATACTAGAGCAAAAGTGCAGATAACCAGCAGGAATGTTACAGACATTCACAGATCTGATGCAATCACAGAGTGTATATTGCATTATCAGATTACATACAACAAATCATGTTCTAGCTCCACCTTTTAGTCCCAGATTACATACTGGAGGAACATTTGCCCTGTGTGTATCTGCAGGAAATACTCCCAGTCGCTAGCTACAGAAAACAAGGTATGTATCCCATTCCATGCTGGATAATATCACCTCAGCCACCATTAAATTGCACTAGAATTGACTCAGAGTTTTTATGCCACTTTCCAAGACTGAATGATTTCTGAATGATTGCAAAGAGCTTTGAGATCTTTGAAAGAAAGGATTGGTATTTTCATTTGGTTGCCATACCATATATGCACCAGTGTGGCCACATCAACTAATGAAAGGGAATGTGAGATCAGCTTTTCAGAGTTCCAAGATATATCCAAACAGTACCATATCTTGTGTGTACAGAGATGATTTTGACTGAGTACTTAGCTTTTTTCATAAGATCGGCATAAAAATCATATTTTCAAAGATGCTAGTGCCAGGACAAATAATAGCAAAGAGAACAGAAAGCCTTGTTTATTGTCTCTAGGAATAAAAATGTTTGATAACAACCCCATTCACACCAAGACTGAGATAATGCCAAAAATATACATATCCTCTTCCCCAGATTACAGCCCCTGCCACTTCATCGTTAGAGTTGCTAAATGATAAATGACAGTGGATGGAAATCAAAGATATTTTAGTGCTTATTTTAAAGGCAGTTAAATAAGTTCACTTAATTTTGGACTACTCTGAATCTACAACATAGAATTTTCTTGTGCATTATTTAGTCCTAAATTCATTAAATTCGGATGTACTGAAGAAAGAAAATGCTGTAAGGAGATTTTTGTAGGCCAGTGCCAGTGCAGACAGATCTGACCACACTCCAAAGCTATACAGTTTGGTTCTCTGGTTGTAAGGTCCAAGATTGAGGGTGTGACCTTCTCTACTTCAAACTTCTATGGTCAACTGCTTCAAGTCAACTAAGGGAAAGGGGTTCTTTGTTTGTGGAGTGAGTTAGGTGACCCAGCTCTCAACGTGCAACCTTTACCTCATCTCTGAAAGTGTCACCACTCCTGAATTCATAGGAGTTAAATCAGCAATGGATGTTCCTTCATTGGTATTAAATTGTCCCAGCAGCTTTCCAATTACGAACTGAGCAGCAAAACCTGGATGTGACTGTTATGAGTGGGGACAAGGAATTTCCAGAACTGAAACTAGAAGTAGGAAGTCAGAATACCTTCCCAATTAATGTTCAGCACCCCTATTTGACACTGGAAATTAAATGTGCTCATAGAATTTAGGGCATGGCCTAGTAGTCAAAATACTGTTAAGTAAACAATAATGAAGGCTCTCACTATAGGGGGTGCTTAGAAAATATTTCAGGGAGTTCTTAGAAAATCCAAATTCAACATTTCCCCTTTCCCCAGTGTTTCACCAATTTCAGTATATTGTTTTTAAATAGTGGACAACATTCTATGAGCTTTTTGTTTTGAAATTAGGAAGACTTAGAGGGTTTTTTTTGAAGGTTATTTTTTGGGGGGGGTGAAGGGTGGTTAATGAACTTCTTTCGCTTAGACTGAAGGAACAAACTAATGACTAAGAATAAACCCTTTCCCTAGGAAGTGTGGTTAAATAAATTAAGAAAAATTCTGTAAAACAACTTACAGGATCATAAAAAAACCTAGAAACGAACACTATTAGACTAGATGACCTCACATGGTCCCTTCCAAGTCCTATGATTCTATGATTATTTTAGATAACTATTTTGTAGAAGAATTTGATGGTTCGGGGAGTTGTCAAAAGTCCTCTAGGCTGCAATTTCAGATTCAGACCATATTATCAGTCACTGGGAATTTTTAACATCTGTTGTCTAGTGTACAGCCTCTATGTTTTGGTGGTCTCCGTCCAGCTCCGAGTGAATAAGTATCCACATCACTAATTGTCAGTCTTATTGGCAGTATCAACAGAGATTCTCCAGAATCTCAAAGAGACCAAGGGCTAAAGGCTAAATGACCCTAGGCCACTACCATACTTGGAGCTGGTACCCTCCAGTTCAGACTTCAGGTGCACTGACAGAACACGGTGGATAACTTACACTGTCACTTCCTGTGCTGTATTTGTGTTGGTGATAAACAGACATTGCATGGGGTACATAGGCAGGTTACTCCACATAGGTCTACATTCTCAAAAATGGCTGCTTACATTTCCCTAGCAAAACTGGTAATGGCTTGTGCAACTAGGTTTTATATGCACAGTTGCTACCTAGTTTTTTTGAACATGCAGCTGAAAATGGGAAGGACAGTTTATGACCAAAAACATTTCTGTACTTTCAAACACTTTCAAATGCTTACAGTAACCAGAAACTTGAACTGTTAGATTAAAAAGATGAAAGTGAATGTGAATGCACAGAGATATACTACTACTGAACTTTTATTAACACATTGTGGGCCAATTCTGCTTTAACTTTTACTAGGGTAAACCTGGAGTAATACTATTGAGGTCAATGGAGTTACACTCCAGCTTTACATCAGTGTACAGTAACTGAAAGTGGAACTTGGCTCTGTGTGTGTGAAATCTTTATTAAAGCCGTGATCCTGCAAAGAATTATGCACTTTTACCTTTACTGACACGAGCATTCTCATTGAAGCCTGTGGTGCACTCAGCCAGACATTTGAAGCTTTAGTTATCAGTTTGCACTTTAAAAAAAAATGTATTAGGGATAAATTGTACAGGTGTATATCTTTTGTGCAAGACAAAACTGTGTTGAACAGCAACATTTATTGCAAATTCTACAATTGCTTCTTATACTGATTCCTGTCATCCAACAGGACTCTGACCTACACGCCCTTAAAATAAATAAATGAATTAAATACATCAAAAGCTGACTAAAGTCTTTAAAATCCTGTTGCTAACAGCTCCTTTTGAACATTTGTATGTAAATCTCAACGTGCATACATCTGCTTAATTTCAGGTATTTGCCATTTACAATGCACTTGTGTTACACGACATATAGAAGTTGTTGAGCTCCACATTCTTTGCTTACACTCCTAAAACTTTATGGGAACATACTATTTACATTCTGTTCACATTGTTCCATGCAGCTGGTCTGGTTGAACTTGCGACACTTGTTACATTTCAGGTATGTGTAGGGGAAGGTGTGGTGAAAGGTAGAGATCAAAGTGCAATAGACAGCCTATTCGTTGGTCAAGAAAACAGATGAATCTCATATGCTCTAGGATCTCCCAATCATATGCTGCATAAGTGCCTGAATGCTTTTCAGTCCTAAGATAAGGTGACTGAAGTAGAGGCTAGGAAAGCAAGCAAGTGAGGCTAGCAATAAGGGGCTCATGTGTTTCCCTCTCCCCATTGTATGTTTCTATATTTGCTGAAGAAATCAGTACACAGGAACACTATGTATCTCTTTTCATGTTACCTGCAATTACCCATTGCACTCACTATCTGATACTTGCATCACACCACTGCTCATTCGCCAAGTCATACTCACTTATTCTCCCAGTCATTATGCATCCTGCTCCCTGTATACAAGAACTTTTACATAATGTCAGCACCCTTATCCTCTTTAAATCCCTCATTAAAAGTCTACCTCAGCTATGACCTCTAATGTGGTGCCTCCATGTGGCTTATCTGGGGATTAGCTCACCCCTAGTTTGACACCTCCTCTTGAGATTTCTTGGGCCCCGTGTTCCAATCTCTCACTCAGTGGCTTTTCTCACACACCACGAGCTGCAGCATTTCCTCTTCATGGTTTGGCTTCTGGCCAGGTCACTAGAGCTTCCCACCCACCCCTGGCAATTTTCTCTTCAGGACAAACTTTCTTATTGTGAGTCATATAGGGGCATTCCCTTATCAGGTGTCCCCTGACCCCACAGCTGTAACACTTTCTTGGCCAGGTGACAGGCCTTCTAGCCATGAACCCTCTTCCCCATTTTTGGCCTCCGCAGCCTCTACTAATCTCTGCCCAGAAGATCCTCAGCAACCACTGTTGTTTTTTGGCCAACTCTCTCAATAATTTCCCAGGTATAGATTCATTTCTCAGTGTCTTTGCTGATACACCAGCACCTGCCACAGTAGGGCCTGAAACCATCCGTTCTGTTTATCAGCCCCCTTTAGTGGGAGCAGTAACCCTTGAGTCCAGCCTGGGAAGCTATAACTGCCCTCTGCAAATAAGCTTCCGTGCAAGGCGGCTTCATAGTCCTTCTTCCCTGTTCTTTGCTACTTTTCCTGGTTTCCTCACCACCTGAGTCTCTTCACTCCCCTTCTATCCATTAACTAATGTCTCTCACCCTTGCATTGGAGGTGATCAAGTACACAGTCTCTCACACTCCCCTTGTATCAAGGGTGACCATCATGCCAGTGTTCTCCACCAAATGGTCCCGGGGTTCGCTCCACTCACTGTTGTGGCACATCCTTGTAGCTCATCTGCGGGTTAGTTCACCATTGGTTTGACACCTCCTTTTGCAGTTTCTTGATCCCTATGTCCCACCAATTCACTCGATGGCCTCTCTCACACCCCGCAAGCGGCAGCACTTCCTCTTCATGGTTTGACCCTCCAGCCAGATCACTAGAGCTTCCCTCCTTTTTGGGGGTATCAAAGTCTCTAAACAAACCCCTCAGGCAGTCTGCAAAGTCCATTTCCCCAGTGGCTCATCAGAGAACCCAGGCCCACCCTCTACTCTGGGTTCCAGCCTAGGGACACTACAATCAGCAGCTAAGGTCCATATGGTCTCACCCTTGCTGCTGTTTTCCCTAGGCTTCTTCCTGCTCCTTGCTCTCAAGCCTGAGAGTGACTGCTGACTCACTCCCCCTGCAGCCCTTTGCTGCTCTCCTCTCCCTGGCTTTATACAAACCCAGTCTCTCCCTGCCCAGCTGGGCTTCCAGTTCAAATTAGGGCTGTATACCCAGCCTACACCTCACTCAAATGTAGCCCATCCTCTCAATTTGACCCTTCTGAGTCATTTTAACCCCTTTCACCCCATCACACCTACCTACAAACCACAACCATCTGTCAGTCCTATGACATGGTGACCTAGGGTTACCTTCATCACTGAGATTTGCACACACCCAACTTTATTAGTACCTTTGGCCGTTAAATTCCATTTAAAGTCCGTTCCAAAAAACAATTAAGAACAAAATGGAATGTATGCATGAATTTTAATTGGCCTATCCCTCATTGCACAGCAGCTTAATCAAATCAAATTATTTGTTTTGTTTTAGTGTAGCAATTAAAAAGTGGGAAGAAAATAGAGATTTTTCTTAGATTTTTCATAGATTTTAAGGCTAGAAGGGACCACTGTAATCAATTAACACTGAAAAGATAAGATTTTTTTTTCCCTGGAAATGAAGTAAAGTAAAAACTTTAAGGGAACAAAAAAGGACAGACTATTTCTCAGAGATCTTAAAACTGTAGAACCTCAATGATTAGCTGAAAAACTTCTGAAGAGGGTTTTCACCTCTAAATACAGCATAGAAAGTGTTCTTGATGGCATCTCTTAGATTTTCTTTTCTATTTTCACCCCCTTTTCTACTACAGCTGTTCAAAAATCATAAGATTTTCCTCTTCTTTTTAGTGTGAAAATTTTGCAATCCCACCTCCAACATTTTATTTCTTCATGAAATTTCAGGAGGGTAGTTATTCAGATAAAATGTGAACAGGCAGTACCAGGCAGTACCTCAACGAAAAAAAAGAAAAATGAGAGGAAAAGCAAAATTGGTTCTTTTCCAGTATTTTCTAAATGAAACTCCTGCAAAATTAAGTTTATGATATGTCCAAAGCAAGGTACATACACAAAGCCATCATCTTGCAATGCATGCACCATATTATCCTCAAAGTCTGAAGTCATGAACACAGGGAAGAAAAAGAAGATGGTCAACCACTCATCTATCACCTCCCTCAGCTTCTGCAATAGACTATGTGGCAGTATGTGATTTTTTGAAAATGCCTGTGCACTGTGGCATCTTGCTGGTGGTGCCAGCTGCTGCAACAATAAAGGTGCTCCCTCCCTATCTAAAGCTGATCCAATAGTTACTCACATATAAGCTGTCAGTCAAACAGCTGGTGACCAACAACTCGTGACCTATGACTGGTCCAATAAGTCTGTTGGGACTGTGCTGGAATGATCTTTCTCGCCCCTCCTACCTCAAAAATGCCAGTGGGGGAAAAAAAGGTGGCAACATTTTTGTCAACTTGAGATTCAACAAAAGGGGTATATGAAGTGGGTAGAATGAATTTAAGCCAGGCAGAATGAACACAGAGAACAGCAGCATTATTCTGCAGAAATAATCAGCAGCAGAAGATACAACAGGATCAAAGGACAGACAGAGCAAGAAAGTATTATGCACAACTGCACACTTGGAATAGCTGGTGCAGTGGCAGCAGAGCCTCAATTTTGTCTCCAAGCAGCATGACACGGGTAATGTAAGCACTGCTGAATCTGACCTGCACAGAGTGCACACAGTCACGGGACTAAAGATGAGCATGCCACTCTTCCTAACTGCTTTTGTGACATCAGCTATAGGGGTGAAACAGAGAAAGCAAAGAAAAAGCAATGTCTGCAGGAGTAGTTTGGGGCATATGATGCTGCTGCAGTGCTCTCTGAGCAATGGAGACACTTACCATGACATGGTGCCAATGGGTGAGGTGGATTTTACTCCACCCACATCCTTCTTCTGGCCACTAATACTAGATCACCATTTCTTATCAGTACCATAGTATCAGACCTCCTGACCATTAGCCACTACATCTACCTATGACTATCAATCTTGGGGTCTGCAGCAACATGGTGATCTTTTCCAGATGAATAGACGCAACAGAAGAATCTTCCTCTCCAGATCTGATAGCACTGGCATGTTGCACTGCCAGAGCAATAAATCGGGACATCCTCACATTATTAATAATGCTATTTTAGACCAAGGTGTTTATTAGAACACTGCAAGACATGTGTAGCAGGAGGGAAGAGTTTGAGGAAGGCATCAGGAAGTTAGTCTGTGTGCAAACAGCTGGAATGCTAGATGAAGTTGCAGCATCTCTGTAAATAGTTTTCTTAATAAGCAACGAGTTTGGTTTTAGAAACATGGAGTCCTCTCATATTATTACCAAGAACGCAGTACATGAAATAACAAAGCAACAGTTCCTAAAAAATGAAGTGTACCAATCCATAAGATGTATCCCAAAGAGATACACAAAATACAAAGTGGGTTTTGTTTTCTCCTTTTCTTGTATTAAACAGCAGTTTGTTGGAGACAAAGAGTCTCAGAAGGATAAACTCCTCAGCGCTTTTACTTGCTTTCTGCCTGGTCCTAATATCTAAGCAGCCACATTCTTCCTGTCTGCTGTCTTTTCTGTTCTCCCCAGGATAGTGAAGTGAGTCTACACTATGGCTTCCAGACTCTACATTTTTCCCAGTGTGCTCTAGAGTTTGTTACATAATGAGAAATACCATGCCGTGTTCTCCCCTTCCCTAATATAAGAGTAGTTCAGGGAAGCACTAAGTGGCTTATTTTTCCACATACTGGCCTGAAAGGCTAGGCTACTCTGCTCCACAAGCTTAGAGAAGGGCTAAGAGGAGCTCTGCTCTCCCCACATCTCAAAGTTCTGTTCTGAAGGCTCTAGCAAAACACATTTGGAAAAACAAGACTAGCTTGTTAACAAGCACTGTGTTCTCCTGAGTCTCCTAAACTTCAATGATAACTTGTCCTGTCACATCTCATCTGCCCTGGTAATAACTGAGCTGTGCCTCCTTTGCAAAATGAGCATCATTATTATATTCCTTATACTAGTTTTGTGGGACTAAGTTAATTCATGTTCCTAAAATGCTTTGAAGTACTGAGATGAAAAATCCTGTATATATGTGCAAAGTATTATTAAATGTACAAGATTATGGTATGAAACTAGATATTTCTATATATCTTTTATATACAATCACAAAAACTTTATATTTATTTACATTACATGATAAATATGTAATGATGTCCATAGCATATATTTCCTGTGACATAAAATTGAACAGTATGTCATGTACATTTTTTATATGCTGTGACATATTTGGACAAATGTATAGGATTCTCTCCACCCCTCTCCCTGATGAATCTAACCTGGTAATACTAATTTTGCTGAATATTTTCCAACCACAGTCATTTAGGCAGACAAAAAATAAACACCTATTTCGTGTAGTGAGCTGGAGTAATGTACATCCTGTACTCATAGTAAAGGGGACACTTTGGAGCCCAGTTGTTTTTCCTTTCAGTAAAAGTTTACCACTTCATCACTTACACAAGGTTAATATAGGCTCTATACACCAAAATATACTGTAGTGTCCATAATTTGCATGTGTCAACAGATGCATCATACAAGAGCCTCCAAGGGCAATTAGTCTATTTCCCAAAAGTTCTTACCTCGCAGTCACTGGCAGGCCTGGGAACCATGGCTTTAAACAAACGTGAACTACATTTGTGGAGTTTAAATAACAAATCGATTTATTTTTGGCTTGTGCAGCACAGCCACTAAGTAAAATTTAGCATCTGTAAATGGCCTCTGTGTCCAAGACCCAACTTAAGGGGAGGAAGCTTTATGGTTGGCCCTTCTCCAGAGTTTGAGGCTTCAGGCTACATTCCTGGGATTTTCTGTCCATGGACCCTTTTTTGCTATGATTAGGTAGGTCTCTGTTAGAACTCATGGCAGCAAATCAATGTCCTTTTCATATTACTTGCTTTGCTTTTTTAACCTGTCAAAGCTCAAAAGCCAGAGAGGGCCATGCTTCATTCCAGCTATATATCATACTGGTAATTTCCCGTCGATTAACAAATATGCTACTAGTGTTTACTAGTGGTCCTACCCTAATCCTTAAGTTCATTCACCACTTCCTGCCTGGCAGAGATGGCTGTGTGATCTGTCCAGGGAGCAGACCAGACATGTGCTCGTGGGTCAGCTAACTCTGGCAATTGTAAGACATAAGTACAAGGGGATAAAAATAGTACCATGCTGGGAAAACTCTTCAAAATAGGTAGCAGCTAATGTACCTTCCTAAGGAATAAAATAATCAGGTATTTCTTTTTGTGCAGAAGGCTTCCCAGTCTTTGAGCAAAAACTTGCAAAAGCAATAGATGCGTCTGCAGAGCAAAGCAATATCCAATCCTGCACTTAATAGGCACACTGAATTGCTTTTTATGAAACAGAGTAATGAAAAATAAAATAACCATTCTTTAAGGGTTTGAGGGCAATGGTACAGCGTCTCCATGTGGGTGTAAGGTGATTTCACTTGTGTGCCAGCAGTAGAGGGGCTTGTATAAACCCTTCTAAAACAGTAAGTAGAAGGTGTTACACAAGGCAGAAGGGAGCTACTTTAAAAAAACCCAGTATGTTTGAGAATTACTTCGAGTTGTTCAAATGGGTTTAAAAATGGGAATAAATTGGACATAAATAAATTTAGGCTGGAAATTAGAAGAAGACCATTTCTAGCAATCAGAGGAGTGAGGTTGTGGAATAGCTGTCCAATAAGGCTACTACTCCTAACTAGTTTTAGAATGGAGTTTGAAAACTTTATGAATAGGATTGTATGATGGGATTGCCTGCGATAGGAAGCTGGACTCAATGACCTTGGAGGTCTCTTCCAGTTCTACATACCAGTTTTAGGATCTGATCTTAGGGTCATGTACCTGTAACCCACAGGTGAGTGTGTGTTACAAGTCCCCCTCCATGCTCAATCAGCACAGGATATGAGGCCGTTACACCACTAGCTAGAGAGCTGTTGCTCATGCTGTAGTAACTCATGCTTTTAGCTCTGGAGGTGTCCAGTTATGTTCCCAGTGTGTCAGCCAGGATGGCAGCCATTATACACACACTAAACATTACACATGTGAGTGGTCTAATTGGGATTATGTAATGTATAAAGTTAAGCCAATATGAATAGTTTTGCAGGATCGGGGCCCCATTTTGAAGGGTTCTGCCTGCAATTTTTGAAGAATTAAGAACCCAGAGGCACAAGACATGTTTTAAACCTTAAAAAGTTAGAAGTAAGAATAGCATAACACAACGGGTCGTGACATGGTTCAAGAAGGATTCCTTGAATTACAGAGATAAGCTAACAATTAGCTTGTTATTCATTATTAGTTCACGCATCCCAGGCTAAGACTACTATAAGTAACAACCTCCAGAACGCACGGGCAGGACATAACTTCCTCCTAGCCCATCTTTGCCATCAAGACAACAGCATAATATCAAAACAAGACAACTTAACACTAAAAAGATTCAGCAACACTTGCTGATGGACGTGCTGTCTGCACTGATCATTACAATACCTTAGTTTTTCGATGCCAATTTGAGACACCCAGAGGTGGCCTGATTTTCACAGGGTAGCAGGATTCTTCTGTTGATCCTTATTACTAGCAGTATTTAAACCTTACATATAAAATAAACCTGTTGAAGTCCTGCTGGTTCATTATAGTAGGTAAGAGCTCATTAACTCCAGTGTGACATAAGGGAAATAGAAGTGAGTCAACAGAATGAACTCAGGGGCTAGTACAGAGGTACTGAAGTGAAAATTTAGGGATAGCCAAACTCAGAGAGAAAGCTTAGATCACGGCTTATGTTGCATTCTTGTTTTTTATTTACCAAAGCAAGCTACAGAAAGGAGTTGAGTTTGGGCCCCTAAATCAGAGTCTTTGTGCTCTGTTGAGGAGACTCAGCCCATGCAAATATAATACATCTTGTGTGTGTACAGCACCCAAACATTACAATGGCTAGAAATGAACAAAATTCAAAATATTTATTTCACAGTATGTGGAGTGAAAATTCATGTCAATGAGCCATCAGTTCATTGTTAATTGAAAGAATTGATATGTTGCCATTAACATTAGTGAAATGCTAAGTCTAGGGTTACCAACTCTCCAGGATTGTCCTGGAGTCTCCAGGAATTAAAGATTAATATTTAATTAAAGATAATGTCATGTGAGAAAACCACCAGGAATATGCCCAAGCAAAACTGGCAACCCTAGTTCAATCACATGGAGCCTGCAATCAGTGCTCAACGGGAGCCTTCAGCCAGCATGCAGATCTTCAAATAACAAAACAACACTCTCATATATATTACAATATATAGGAAAATCTTGCACAAGAAAAACACCTCACTTAAGAAAAAAAACAGCTGGAGCCTTTGAGTCAAGGATATTGTCCTCAGATATTTTCCTGTCATTATCTGTTGTAAGGGAGATGAAAACCCACTGCATAGGCTGACATAGGAATCTAATCAAGAAAAAAAGATAACTTTTTGAAGCACATTATAGGCCTGATTTTCAGAAGCACTGAGCACCTACAGCTCTCAATAGTTTAAATTGGATTTGTAGGTACTCAGCAGGTCTGAAAATCAAGGCCTATAATTCACATTAACTATTGGCTCCCTCTCCGCAAATCTTCTTAGCAAAGATTTGATAACAGAGTGCTATAGTGAAGTGTTATTTTTGAATGCATGTAACTGATAGCAGTTAACTTTTAAAGCATTTCAACCCATTAGCTAGCCTATTGCTAGCTGACAACTGATATTTTTCATCTGGGGGGAGTATTTTGTGAGAAAACTGTCAGTTCAAAGCATTACACAAGTGTTTGCCATTATTTTATCAATTTTGCCATTCCTTCTCCTCTCCCCACCCTCAAAAAAAAAAGTTTTGAACCTAGAACACCTGCCTTTCTTTTGGCATTTGTCATAGGGGGCGGGGGAGTTATCCAATAGGACAGCAGATAGTTACCTCAATGTCTCTAAGGGTCTTTTGTGTCAGGTGTTCAACAGTGTAGCAGAAGAGGGTTCAAGAAACAGTGCCCCGCAAAAATAAAATGAAAGATTCTAAGTGGGAGAGACACCATTTTTCCCTGTCTCACCGATTGTTGTTTTTTCTGTGGTGCTCCACTCCCATTAGTAGCTGCTGTGTGCCAGTGGAGAAGGGCCATGGAATGCACCTTAATGGCAGGGGTTGCCTGCCAACATGTGAAGCAAAGACGCTCTCTCCTGGCTATTTATGAATGAGTGAGGGAGGGGCTTGTGGGTGCAGCTCCTAGGTCAGAGCAAAAGGGGCTTCTTATTTAGCCCTTTGCATTAGATTAGACTGCAGAACACTGCCCCATGGTTTATACTCTTTAACTTCCTCTTGCCACATATTCCCTTCTTCCAGTGCAGTGTCAAGCCCCTTTTCCTTACAGCACAGTGTAAACAGCAACATGAGACCCCTGATTGTCCCTAGCTGACTTAACTGTCATCCAGTAGGGCAAACAGGATTTAAAAGGAGTCTACATGGTGGGAACTAGTAGGGAAAAAAAAATCTTTGGCTAGACAGCAGGAAGGGTTCTATCTATTTATCTAGTTAATTATATGGTCCTCATCACTGTAGTATCTCAGCACCACCCAAATATTTCAAAATAGAAATAAAAATAACACTTTCTCTTATTTTTTCTTCCTATTCAGCATGTAAGAGAAATAGACTAATTTAGGGCGGGGAGGGGGAGAGGGGGGGGGGTGTAAGAGAGAGAGAGAGAGAGAGAGAGAGAGAGAGAGAGAGAGAGAGCGCATAAATGACTGAGGGTAAGCTAGGTCAAAGAATTGAGGTTTTTTTTATTTAATTCTGAAAGTGGTTAGCTCCATGATGGTTTTTCTAACTGAAGTTACATCCATACACCTCCTGCAAGTCAGAGCAACAATGCATATTTCCAAGATGTGGTTCATAGTCTGGGACCAGTTGTGTGAACATTCTTGTCTCTTGCACTCCCAATTCTCCCCCACATCAGTCTATGGTTTCAGTATTCTAGGGGAAAGCAGCTGTCATGGCTGCCACTGAAGGCTTTGCATATCAGGACTGGGACCTTGAACAGGACTCTGTGCTCAGTGGGGACCCAGTGCAAAGAGCAGAGTATTGGGGTGATTTGCATAAAACCACCCCAGTTGCAAAGTAGATGCCAGCTTGTAAAAGTTGGAGCTTTTTCAAGGTGTGTTCCATCTTCCGTAGATATAGTCGATTGCAATAGGTAAGCCTGCTTGGATCACAACGACCGTTTTGCATCTGCTAGTTTGGGGCTCAATCTTCTGGCCATTTGCAGATGGAAGCGAGTGGGAAAGGGGGTTGCCACTGTGTTATGAGTGTTCAATAACCATGAGGTATTGAAAAGGACCTGAAGTCCTCCAGTTGATTTAACAGTTTGAGGCTGGGTGTCCTCAAGACCTCAATGTGATAAAGGACACAAATTCTTCAAAGACATTCTCCTCTTCCTACCGGCATCTCATCTGTCTTGCTTGGGTTCACCTTTAGACAACTGCTCTCTTAATCCAGGAATTTATTTTGGCTGAACAATGAGGGAGATGGTGCTGTTTATGACAGATGTAAAGGAGATACGGAGCTGAGTGTCAGCTATGTACTCCTGCCATTTTGTCTCACATTACTTTTACTGTGGCTTCATACAGCCATTGTATAATAGGCTGAGCCTTAGGGAACTCTGTATGTGGAGGAACAGTTGCCCATAATGACCTTCTAAGTTCACTCTGAGAAGGGCCTGAGACATTTCAGAGCATTTCCATTCCCTCCTACAGATTCTGGGAGAGGGAACTATCCATAGTATCAAATGTCACTGAGTTCCATCAGGATGAGTATAGGCACGCTATAGCCAGTCGGAGGTAATTCAGAGGCGTAAGTGCCGTACAAGTGCCATGCCCTGGCCTACCATTTCCTGGGATAATACTGAGACTGAAAGGGCGATTCAGATCTTTGTTCACCATGTTAGTCAGTGTCCTTCTATAAAGTGATCAAAGGCAATACCATCTCTAACTTAACACTCCCTCCTCCCTCAAGATTTTGTTGGTTCAGATAAAATAATTTAAGATCCAGTTTCCATTGTGAGTTTGCAAGAGTTTCACGTTTATTAATCTCATTTTAGTCTCAGAGTTGCAGCAGCAATTATGCCTTGCTGTATTATTCGAAGTGTTGCCATACTAATGTGACTTTTTGAAAAAGTGTTTGATTAGAAATTCCTTGATTAAAGCAGAGTTAGAGGAATGGTGCTGCTACTCTCCAAGTATGGGGTATTTAGACTATATTAACATTACTATTCACTATTCTTGATTCATCATTACTTTTCTGCTTCTCCAGGCACTGGTGATAATATATATTTGTACATCCCTCCAAAATTTTTCCTCTCCTAAATGGAGTACTAAGAAAATGGTTTTCAGTAGCAGCTGAGTGCATCTTAATATGCATGACTGCACCAACTGTTTATTCTTGTTTTTTCCCCTTTAAGGTGTTTAACATGGCTGCAGCTGTCAAGCAATTGCTTTGTCAGCCAATTGCTTTGCCTTTTTTTTTTTTTTTTAATTATGGATTTTTGTACACTATCGAAAAACCCTGTTAAATTAAAATAGGGTGGGATGGAGAAAAGAGGGGTGTCTCAAATACTAGGAGGACAATGTTTTCACATTAATAATATATATTAGGAGATTTCAGTATGTTTTAACCACATTGATGTGAACTGATGGTGTAAGAAAGTGATCTCCATTCAAAGGGAACTGTTTCAGAATAAGCTGATTTCATTAGGACAATAATGTTAGGACTATAATGTAAATCCTATGATAAGAAGTACTCTTTTAATGGAAAGCACTGCAGCAATACAAGTCATTCCCCTGAGTAGGTATATTGTATACCTGCAAGCTCTAAACCTGACCACAGGAGTCAACTGAAAGATGTTCCATTGACTTCAATGGTGTTTAGATGAGGCCCCAATGGGAAATTTAATTTTGTTCTTTTTGAAGCTGAACTGGATTCAATACTTGAAGACGAGCCAAGATACTGAACTTCATTCTGAGTTACTTAATGTATGATACAATGTGTTGATTCATTTTTTGTTTTAAGTTAGGGAGAAAAATGATTACAGTGGTTAAAAAAAATAATTTGTCCAGAAGGACTCTGAATATTGTCTCCTTTTATCTGAGGTTTAGCTCCAAAATAATTATTTTTGGATTCTTGGTTAAGGAATGCCACCTACTGGACAAAATAAGTTTCTTTTGGAAAATGGAGAATCCTCTGCTTGGAGTCTGAGTCTTTCATCACCCTGGGAAACTGATCAGAAACATGTAGCGGTTTTTCAAAATTCTTTAAAAAGGCACAATGTGTCCAGAGCATTTATTTATGTCCAGCCTCAAAATCCAGAGTCAAAACAACTAAAGTCTTTACACAAAGCAACTACGCTTGGGCTCCCTCACTCCTTATTCTTCTGTCCAGAGAACAATATACTACATAGCTAGACAGAGAAAGGTCTGTTTTACAGAGGATTTTGATATTTCAGAATTTGGGTTCATTCTTCTTTGGAACAAAACCCCAACATTTTGAAATTCTCCATGAAAGGAAATGGAGCCCCGGCTTCACAGTAGTCCATGTGATCATAGAATATCAGGGTTGGAAGGGACCTCAGGAGGTCATCTAGTCCAGCCCCCTGCTCAAAGCAGGACCAATCCCCAGACAGATTTTTGCCCCAGATCCCTAAATGGCACCTCAGGGATTGAACTCACAACCTTGGGTTTAGCAGGCCAATGCTCAAACCACTGAGCTATCCCTCCCCTAAAAGAAAAGAAAAGACCCCGTAGCCTAGGTTCCCTGACTCTAAGCCAGTCTGCCTGGCAGACTGCCCTGGAGCTGTGGACCTTTGTAGCTCTGGAGTCCCAAACAGCCAGGTGCCAATTCTGATATGCAAAGCCCTCAGTGGCAACCATGAACTGCTGTGGAGGCAAGCTGCTAGGAAACCAGGCACATTTCTTGGTCACTGTCAGAATTTCAGCAAAAATCAAACCATTCTGCAAAGACCATTCACAATTTAAATGTTTCATCTTAATTTTTTCAGTCAGCTCTTAATACTACGTAACATTCAAATTATAAAACAAAGACCAAAGCAATCAATATAAGGCACCAAATTCATCTGAGGTAATCTTCATTTGCTTCAATGGCGTTAGAACCAGCAAGTAATTCCAAGTCCCTTCCCTAGTCTGTCTGATCCCTGGGTCTACATTTTCATAACCTTCCACCCAAATAATGTATTTTTGCACTTCTCTATATATTTCACTGCCGTCTACATTTTTATTTACTAATATGTTTTTATGGCTATATACCGACACTCTTTACATTGGTTTGCAGCTTCAATACTTGTATGGTGCTTCTGCAACCCTTCAAGAAATTTCACAGCTATATCACTGAGGTCAAGCATTTTATTCCCATTGTAATATGACGTCTCTTAGAAGCAAAACTGAACTTGGCATGTCAGTAATGCACCAAAGCAGCTCAATCATGCAACATCTATGACTGATCCTATTTTGGCTGGTCCCTTGGAATGATGCTCATAAAAATAGAATGCAATCCACTTATGTAATATACACCTTGGTTTCCAGTCTCAAGGTTCAGAATGAACAAGTGCCCTCACATTCTTCTGCATTGAATTTAATGATCCATTATTATTGAATTAAACTACATCCACCAGGATGTCCCTTTGCAAGCATAACTGTTTATGATAAGCCAATTACTGTGGAAGGTTAAAATTCATTTTCCTGGCTCTGGGCCTCATGTGGGAATTACCAGAACAAGGAGCACTTTGTAGATTCTTAAATGAAAGCTAGTAGTCCTTATCACTATAATCTCAAAAACCTTTTTCTTCTTACAACGTGAAATAGTTGTAATGAACAAATGATGAATGACCATTTGAAAAAAGCACAACTTAAAAAAAGAGACGTCCGTATGATGTTAACAAGACTGTATGATCTATAAATGATCAGTTTAATATAAATCTCATTTTGACTACATTACAATGATCAACTCCAGTCTCCTTCAGTAAAAATACATTGTGCCAAATTCTGCTCTCACTTACATCTAGGGTGACCAGATCACACAGGTGAAATATCGGGACACGGGGGGGTGGAGCAAAAAAAAAAAAAAAAAAAAGCCGTCAGTGGAGCAAAAAAAACCTGCTGCCCCAGAGCTCCATGCCCTGCCTCGCCCCCAGCACCAGCTTGCCTCCGCTCCGTCTCCACCTCCCCCCTCCCTCCAGCGCTTGCACCGCCATACAGCTGATCAGCGCAAGCCTGGGAGGGAGGGGGGAGGTGGAGGAGGAATGCAGCGTGCTTGGGGAAGAGGCAGGGCCAGGGCGAGGATTTGGGGAGGGATCCAATGGGGGAACGAGGGGGCGGAGTCGGGGGGGGGGGGGGCGCGAGCCCCCTCCGGGCTCTGCTCCACCTGTGAGCGGAGGCAAAATATCGGGATAATTCACGTCCCAACCGAAGGTAGGTCGGGACGCGGGACAAATAAGCAAATATTGGGACAGTCCCAATAAAATCGGGACGTCTGGTCACCCTACTTACATCATGAGAGTCTGGCATGGCGCTGTTGACTTATGAACACTAATTTAAATGACACTGGTATGCATTACCTGTATGCTGCATTCCTCTAAACATCCCTATACATACCTCTCATCGGCTATTTATTCATTTAAGAAAAGCTGACTGCATTCTGAAGTCCTTACTCAAGCCACACTTCCATTGATTTCAAGAAGAGTGCTGCCTGAGTTAACATAGGTGCTGGAACTAGGGGTGCTGCTGCACCTCACCCTACCCAGGCTTGATGTGGCTTCCATTATACACAGGGTTTACAGTTTGGTTCAATGGCTCTCAACACCCCCACTATAAAAATTGTTCCAGCACCCCTATGAGTCAGGACTCAGGAGTTTTTGCGTGGCCTTATTATCAATACATCATTATAAAACGTGACGTTATCTGATTACAATATGACCATATAGCATATTGTTGCAACCACTGTTATATATTTGCAGCAAATATTGTGCAAAGAGTTGTCAACTGAGGTATCGATGAAAATATTATGATTTGCTGGTTATGATTATGCTATCTGTATGCATGTCATTTTTGTATGTGAAGTTATAAGTATTGGCTCTATACCTGTATTTCAAATGTTTGCTCCTGGGGGAATGCCCACAAAGTAATTAGCCAGCACATCTTGGAGGGCCTATTCAAATTGAGTCGCCCATCAAAAGAACATTTAACTGAAAACGGGCCATGGGAGACGCCAATCTACACTTAATGGAATGTCCTGCTGTGACTTAGGCGGTCCTGTAATTTTCCATAGTAAGAACAATGGGATGCCCTCCACATGAAAAAGAGACTATAAAAGGCAGCTGCATCTTCTTCATTTTGGCTTCAATCCTGCTTCCTACATCTGAAGGAATTTTGCTACAAACTGAAGCTCTGAACAATGGACTGAATGACCCATCCAAGCTGTGGATGTTTTCCAGAGACTTGACTTAAGCCAGCAGTTTATTCCATCACTGCTACAAGCCTGAACCAACAACTTTGCCATTACTGTATGTAACTGATTCCTTTAACCAATTTTAACTCTCACCTTTCTTTCTTTCTTTTTATAAATAAATCGTTAGATTTTAGATACTAAAGCAGGGGTGGGCAAACTACGGCCCTCAGGCCAGATCCGGCCACCAGCCATTTTAATCCAGCCCTCGAGCTCCTCTGGGGAGTGGGATTTGGGGCTTGCCCTGCTCCAGCTGGGGAGCAAGGTCAGGGGCTGCTTCGTGCAGCTCCCGGAAGCAGCGGCATGTCCCCCCTCTGGCTCCTATGCATAGGGGCAGCCAGGAGACGCCGCTCAGCATGCTGCCCCCACCCCGCGCGCTGCCCCTGCAGCTCCCATTGGTCAGGAACCATGGCCAATGGGAGCTGCAGGGGCAGTGCCTGCGGATGCTACAGCATGCAGCAGAGACGCTTGGCCGTGTCTCCACGTAGGAGCCAGAGGGGGGACATGCCGCTGCTTCTGGGAGCCACTTGAGGTAAGTGCCGCCTGGAACCTGCACCCCTGAGCCACTCCCCGCCCCCCGTACCCCAATCCCCTGCCCCAGCCCCGATTCCCCCTCCCACCCTCTGAACCCCTTGGTCCCAGCCCGGAGCACCCTCCTACACCCCAAACCCCTCATCTCCAGCCCCACCACAGAGCCTGCACCCCTAGCTTGAGCCCTCAGCCCCACCCTCCCAATGTCCTGCCCCAGCCCGGAGCTCCCTCCCCCCTGAACTCCTCATTTCTGGCCCCACCCTGGAGCCTGCACTCCCAGCCAGAGCCCTCACCCCCCTCCCGTACCCCAACCCCAATTTCGTGAGCTTTCATGGCCTCCCGTATAATTTCCATACCCACATGTGGCCCTCGGACCAAAAAGTTTACCCACCCCTGCACAAAAGTAAATTAGGAAGGGATCTGTTCTCATCAAGGTGTAACTTCACTGTCCTTTATTACACAATTGTAGTCAGTCCTTGTATGGCATATTGGGGACCCATATAAAGTATAGCGTGACACTGGACACTATGAAGTGATGTGATGTGATTTTAGTAAGCAATCATTTATTTATTATCTACCAACAATAAACACTGTGCAATATAAGACAAAAAATGAGACAACTCATGCCTTGAAGAGCTTACAGAGTAAAACACAGAAACATTTACTGTCAATGGATTTTGGCTCCTAAGTGCCCAAATCCTTTTGAAAATGAGATTTAGGCTTCTGAATCAGTTAGACATTGCAACACTGAGTGCAGCAACACTGAAATACCTTTAAAAATCTGGGCTTTAGCTACCAGAGTTGTGATTTTGAGAAAAATACCAAATATCATGAGTTGAGTACCCTGTGACTCTCTGCAGGGCCCATTGGGGGGGTGAGAGGGAGAATATGCACCTGCATCCTGCCCAACTTCTGTCTGTCTGCCAAATACACTCTCCTAGAACATAACAGTCATACTGGGTCAGACCAAAGGTCCAACTATCCCAGTATCCTGTCTTCCAACAGTGGTCAATGCCANCCCCCCAACCCTAATTTCATGAGCATTCAGGGCCTACCATACAATTTCTATACCCAGATGTGGCCCTTGGGCCAAAAAGTTTGCCCACCCCTGTACTAAAGGATTGGCATCAGCATGATTTTTGCATAAGATCTAAGTTATATATTGACCTGGGTGTGTGGCAGGTCCTTTGGGATCAGAAGAACCTATTATCTGATAAGAAAGGTTGTAAAGAACCACTCATCTCTGAATCCAGTGCTTTTGGTGGTGATATAAGAACTGGAATGCCTGAGGACACTGCCTTTATGTTTTCTTGTTAGCCAGTGTGGTGAAACAGGAGTTTATTTTTGTGGCTGGTTAGGTATATCTTATAAAAGAATAACCACCAGTTTTGGGTTGTGTTTGCCCTATTTCTCAGCAGTTTGTCCTGAATTTGGCATTCTCAGTTATGACCCACTAAGGCACAGTTACATAAAATGTTATTCTAAAGTAATGTCTCAGAAAACTGTAGCAACATTCTTGTAAAGTTGCACTGCTTTGGGCTGTAACTGTAGGGTTTTTTTGGGTGGGGTGGGGGGGGAAAGGGTATTTTGTTTTTTAAAATAAGAACAATGGGCTAGATTGTTCCTGTATGGGCCACTGGGTAGAATACAGCCCTCTCTGATACCACTTCATTCTGAATTTTATCTGGCTGAATCAGAGGTGGAAATGGAGGCCACCTTTTGTAAACAAATTCCCACAGTATGCTGCATTCATGGTCCAAAGCATGGCAGCCATTGTGAATGTTGTAGGGCCATTTCTGTAGAATATTGTATTCCTAATGGCTGTTTATATTCTTAGGTGGCTGAAAGCAAGACACTCACAAGCTTTTGTTGTGATTTAAAGGGGGCACTGAGAGTCTTTAGTATATATATCTGAAGCACCAAATCTGCCAGCAACCAGAAGTAGAAGGCAATGATGATTGTTCAAGTAATCAGAGACAGAGTGTGAGTGACCTGGGTCAGAGATAAGATTCTTCTTCCCTATTTCCAGAGAAAGGAAAAATGTAGGATGGATGGGAGGAAGGTGCTTCTTCGCTCACCATCCTTGGGGAGCAAGATGAAGGTGGGATTCTCTTAGATTTGTAAGCAGGGTCTGAATGAATGCTTCCCTGACAGCTAGCTAGGAGCGGAGAAGAGACCCTGGGGTGTGCTTATGTAAATACAGTTTGCTCCTTCTTTGCTTAAATTTGCTAGATATTCAGCTGATGGAGCAGTGTTTTGCTCATTTTAATCAACTTGGCTGGTATTGGGTCATAAATTATGTTAGTACTGAATGCGGGGGCAGTGAAATTAGGGTTACCAATGTTTGTAACTATTGTGGGACAACAGAAAAGAAGGACTGTGCTAAACCTGTCCCAAAGTAGGGAGTCACTGTCAGTGTGGGGGCAGGAATACCAGCCAGGAGGCTGCACATCCTCAAGGGTCCTCCCCAGGCTGGTTTAACCTATTTCACCCAGACCCACACCCACCCACACACAGGTCAAAGAATAGAGCTAAATAGGCTTCATTAGGCGCTACTTTTAGTATGTTAAATGGCTCACTGAGAGCTGAATCTAGTTGTGGTGAGACTGTGTTTCTGTCCAGAGCTTAAATCACTTGTGGCAGGACTGTGTTTCTGCACAGAACTAAAATCACTAAGATCCTGCCGGTGGAAGTAGCGAGCAGGCTGCCGGTGGGAGTGGCCAGAGATGAGCAGCCAGCAGGGCGCCGGCGGAGAGGTGTGACGAGTGGTCAGCAGGGCGGTGGCAGAGAGGCTGATGAGCGAGTAAGATACCTTTTACCCCTCCTCTTTGCTCCCCACCCAGGGTGGGAGGTAAACTCTGCAGATGCACCTCTGAACTCTGGGTCTGCACTGACCAAGGGCAGCAACTGTGAGTGGGGCACAGAGAAGGGTCGGCATGTGAAGGGGACTTTTGGGTTGCTGGACTTAAGAACCTGAGGGAAAAGGACACTGCCTCACCTACTTGGGGTGGGTCTTTTACTCATGGTTCATGTTTATGAACCCTGTTTGTGGTGTTTTCCCAAATTAATCCCAAGTTACTTCCCTCCTTTTATTAAAAGTTTCTTTTCTACACCTGGACTCTATTCTTATGAGTGGAGAAGTATTGTCTCTCAGAGGCACCCAGGGGCGATGTGTAAATTTCCCAGGTTATGAGGTGGAGGCTCAAGCCAGTTCTGAGTTGGATTGATGGAAAGGAACCCCTAGATATTGAAACCGGCCCTAGTTGCTGCCGGGTCCACCTGGCAGAAGAGCTACAGATTTATGAAACAACCAGGATGTTATTCTCTCCTCCTCTATAATTTGCCTGCTCACCACATGTCACAAGAACAAACAGGGCCTTGCATCTGAAATATTTTTAATTGCTCTTCCTGGTCTTACTTACCAGTGCCAAAGACAGCCAGAGTGCCAACAAGGATGCACAGCTGCAGTCTGGACCCTTAGTGTCACTCAACTCCCCAACATTACTCATGTTTACCTAAACCAAAATGTTACTATTATTGTTGGTATTTGGAGATCATATTCTAACACAGCTCCCATTGTGGTACCCGACTACAATTCCATTAGATTCCCATTCTTATTCAGCAGGACAAATCACCCCCATACCACTCTGTTGCCCTGTATTATACCTTAATGTTGCAGTTGTGTCTAATGGTTCTGTATTATTTGGTCAAATTTATCAAACCTATCTACAATCCCTTTCTGAAACAGGTCTAAGGTGAGCAGACGCAAGTGTGAAAAATTGGGACGGGGTCGGGGTTTATAGGAGCCTATATAAGAAAAAGGACCCAAAAATCAGGACTGTCCCTATAAAATCGGGACATCTGGTCACCCTAAATAGGTCTCCCCCTCTCCCACAGAAAATACTTGACAGGAATGCACCTACCAGCTGGCTCTCTCAACAAATTCAGCAGAAGTATGCCCACTCACCTCACCCTAAAGACACTGAAGAACTAAGAAAAAGTCCATTGGCTCTTTCCCCCAGAATATGAGTAAAAGATCAGGGAGAACCCAGCATTTTGGAAGAAGTTCTATGGAGAGAGGAAAATTGAGAGAAAGCCCAATTTGGCCCCCCCAAAAAAACCAAGATAGCATCAAATCTAGACCAAAAACTCCCCCCATGTTAACCAAAAGGATCCTTGGTAAGATTCAGGTTCACCACAAAATTCTACTTGCCAAGGGCAATTTCCAAAAGTTATTAAACAGTAGTTTTTTCTTCTCACTGGTCTCATTTCATGTCCCTGGCAGGGGTTCTCAAACTATTGCATGGTATGGAAAATATTTTAATTAATACAGACCTGTTTGCTCTATCCACCCCACCCACATTCATTATTGAATGAAATTCCTGTGGCAACTATGGTAATTCCTGCAATGTTATCAATGACCTGGAATAAAACTTAAAATCATCACTGATAAAGTTTGCAGATGACATAAAAAAATGGGGGAGTAGTGAATAACAAAGAGGACAGGTCACTTTTACAGAGTGATCTGGATTGCTTGGTAAACTGGGTGCAAGCAAATAAAATATGTGTTTTAATATGGCTAAATGCAAATGTATACATCTAAGAATAAAGAATGTAAGCCATACTTATAGGATGAGGGACTCTATACTTAGAAGTGGTGACTATCAATGCCTCCAGGTATTTTTCAATCAATCAGCTGTACATGATCTCCTGATGCAATGCTGTGACCAAAAAGGCTATTGGCTATTTGCTATTCTTAGAATCATATAATCATAGGAGTGGAAGGGACCTCAAGAGGTCATCTAGTCCAGCCCCCTGCACTCATAGTAGGACTAATTATTATCTTGGTTGCACAAACAGGAGAATCTCGAGTAGGAGTAGAGAGGATATTTTACCTCTGTATTTGGCCATAGTGCAATCACTGCTGGAATATTGTGTCCACAATTCAAGAAGGAGATTAATAAATTGGAGAGGGTTCAGAGAAGAGCCAGGAGAATGATTAAAGGATTAGAAAACATGCCTTGTAGTAAGAGACTCAAGGAGCTCAATCTATTTAGCTTTTCAAATAAAAGGTTAAAGGGAGATTTGATTACAGTCAATAATGGGAAACAAATATTTAATGGTCTCTTCAATCTAGCAGAGAATGGTATAAAACAATCTAATGTCTGGAAGTTAAAGCTAGAGAAATTCAGACTGGAAATAAAGCGTACATCGAGAGTAATTACCCATTGGAACAATTTACTATGGGTCATGGTGGATTCTCCATCACTGACAATTTGTAGGACGTTCTATGGCCTGTATTATATAGGATATCAGACTAAACGATCACAGTGATCTCTTCTGGCCTTAGAATCTATGAATCTTTAATAGCTTATGTGGAACAGTAATATTAGGAAAATATGTAATACATTTTAACTGTCTTTTAATGTTTGTTTGTTTTTTGTTTGTTTGTTTTGTTGTTTTTTTTAAGGTGGAGCTAACTACGTGACCTGCTGGCAAGAGTTCCAAAGATCACCAGCAGTGGTCTATGGACCACAATTTGAGAACCTCTGTTCTTCACTTCCTGATTTCACAGCAGTACTGAGGAGACAATACTTATTCCACCTCAAGCAGCTATTTTATCATATAAACATTCACCTTCAATATAGAATTGGTCAGATTCCCAGGCACTTCACGGTTACTCACTGACCTACAGCAGGTTGAAGGATAAGGATTACATTCCCAGAGATTGCATTAAAAATATTATTTTCAGGTTTAAAATGAATTTTTCAGTCATCTCTCAGTGAAAAACAGTTTTTCCCCAGGTAATAGTTATAGACTCTTGGTTACCATAAATATGATAAATGGCTTTGTAATTTGAGTTAATAGACATTTGTGGTAACTTAGTTGAAATGCATTTGTGAATAATGGCTACTCAATTGCTATTTTTTTAATGTTGTTGTGCAAGGAGGAAAGCTACATCCTGGATAATTTCACTCAACTCTTAGTAGCAGATAATATTTCATTCATTTTGACTTAGTTCTTTCTGGAAGACAGAAATAATAAAATACCAGATCTGTTCCCAGCTGATGTACTATGGATGGTCACACATGAAAAACAAACACTAATTTAGAGGGAGGAGATATGCAATGGTTTCCAGTGAAACGCTCCATGGAGAGGGGGTTGTTTGTCTGAGAACAGTACAGGAGGTTGTAGCATAAACTGAATTTCCCTTATGGAGCTGACCATGTGGAGAAACCACAACTAACCAGCTCAGGTTTCAATTTTTTTTTTTAAGTTGATTAATTTGTGCAGCATAAAATGCTTACTACTGTCACTTTCCAACCCAACCCCACTGGATTTCAGATATTTCCATTTAGATTTTGGTTTCCTACAAGAATACAGAGAGTGTTGGGGCACTGTTAGAGACCTGAAAAACTATTTATCAGATATTCCAGTAGAATATTTCATATTGCAATGCAATAGATTTCCAGCTCTGATAAGAAGTGTTGAAATGGCTGTTTCATTTACACCAAATCATAAATCAGAGTCTTTTCTTCACTTGGACATGTCATCTTGAGATAATCTGCTTCCCCTACAATATCCAAAAAAAAATGGACTGAGCAGTGATTGACAAGCTATTGGGTAACTTGGTCATTCCTTTTATAACTGTATGTATTTTTCAAGAGATTGAGTAGAGATGCTACTTTTTCCAATAAACGAAATGCTGTTTTCCAACAGTTTACATTTACATGTTTTCTCACTGCTAACATGAAGAGATCATTTATTAACCATTTTATACACTAGTTATAAATGTACACCTAACATCAAGTGTGACTGGTATGGTTTCAGAATCACAACTGAAAGATTGTCTCGTAAACATAATCCTAGCAACACCTATGCTGTTTGTCGCAGCCCTATGCTCTGTCATGGCGTCCGGATGGCCAAATGTCGGTCAGAAGGTCACATCGGAGTCGTGTGCAGCGCCTTGGTGTCGTGTGCAGCGCCTTGGTGTCGTGTGACCATTCTCGAACCTTCCACCTGGTCAATTGTAGGTCACATTGGTACCGTGTGCTACAATTCCAGCGGGCTGTGTGCATAAGCCTAGTGTGCCGTGTGCAGTGCCTGTTACATAGGGGGCACCAGCTCGGAGCCTGGTTGGTGTAGGAGCAGGGAACCAATTAGATGCTAGCACATGCAAGGGTCTTTGAACAAAACTATGTCTCTGGTCTAAATCAGTAGGAGTGTCCGCGTGTTAGCTGAAAGGCCTGATCACCCTTTCAGCCAGGATCCCCTCCGGATTTAGCTAGCTCGTGTCATGTAATTTCGGGTTCCATCTCATCATGTCCTTGGTGTCTGTACTGCTGGTCAGCTGCGCCTGGAGTGTGGTATGCATGTATTAATTTTTGTAGATATTCTGTTGGTTAGGCCCTTTTTCTTTATTACTTGGTACCAAATCTCTTGTACAGTGTATAGAGGGCAAATTGTTACAGTTTATTCAGTTTTCTATGCTTGTTCTGGTTTTTGGTAAATGGTTGTAGATTCCTTGTTGTTAAATGTATACAGCTTGTTTTATATTACTGCTCTGGTAATATTTCTGGTTGGTTACTTGTTTGAATTTGTATTGTTGGTTGGTAAAAGTGCTCCTCCCCAGCCCAAGTTGTGATTTTTTTCCCATTAATAAAACGGCCACCTGTTTTTGAATTGCAATCTGCCTCAATTTTCCCCCTTCCACTTGATCCCCATTCGAGCCTGTATTGGTCTCGGACACTGTTGTGAACATTCCTTGTATTGGCAGTAAGGAAGTTATTATACAGTAGCTGAGTGTAAGGCTCACAACAAAGGCAGCTGAAGAGACTGTTATCCCTATCAAAAAGGGCAACATTCTGAATCCAAAGATGGAGGAATCCAAGAAGTCCGAGCAAAATTATTATATATTTGTATACGCTGTAGAAAAAAAGAAGAAAGCAATCGCAGGAAATATGGCAAAGAGGCCTTTTAGAATTTCATGTAATAATAATTAATAAATTACAGTAAAGTATGCCACTGGGAGAAGAGCACTGACACTCCTCAAACCTACAAAGCCACCACAACCAGTAACATCACCTAAATGTCCAAGAAAGGAGCCAATATGTCTGATTTGATTCATACAGAAAACTCCCCTCAGTGTTTTTCTGGCTTAGAGTACTGATTCCACCTCTGTGCCTCCTACTGTACCTCCACAACGTAATCATCATCCTTGTAATGTATGGTGCACAGTCTCAATTTCTTTAATGAACTCACTTCTTGGATCCTCAACCGTTAGCCAAAAAAATGCTTCTCTCTAACCATGCCTCAATCACCACCCATCAGTTGAAGAATCAGTTGCCAGGGACTGTTTATCAGCATTGTACAAAATATTATTTTTCATTGATAGTCAACCAGCATCCTCAACCTTTAAAACAGTGCATAGATTACTAGTTATTCTTTTAAATCCACATTTAACTCTAAAAATAAAGACAGGGAAAACTTTTCCTACCGATTTTCATAGATTACAGGGCCAGAAGGGACCATTGTGATCATCTAGTCTGACCTCCTGTATAACACAGGCCATAGAACTTCCCCAAAATAATCCCTAGAGCACATCTTTTAGAAAAACACTCAATCTTGATTTAAAAATTGTCAGTGACAGAGAAAGCATCATTCATAATTTGTTCCAATAGTTAATTCCTCTCACCATTAAAAATTTATACCTTATTTCCAGTCCAAATGTGTCTAGCTTCAAGTTCCAGACATTAGATCTTGTTATATTTCTCTCTGCTAGACTGAAGAGCCCATTATTAAATATTCATTTCCCATATAGACACTTATAGACCGCAGTTGTCACCCTTTAACTTTCTCTTCATTCAGCGAAACAGACTGAGCTCTTTGAATCTAATGCTAAGTCACTCAATAGAAAATTTGTAATCTTTAATTCACTTAAATCAAATAAAAATCACAATGAGAAATCTTATTCAGGATACACAAGCCAGAGAGAACATTATCTTTATCAGAAAGCTGCCTTCACATACAAGTAAAATACTATCTCTCCTGTCAGTCTGCATCTGAAAAGCAGGGGACCGAAACCACCACGAACACTGAGAAATCCAAAAGTTGTGACTTAAGACCAGTATCATCTGAGGGCAAATGCCCTCAGTAGTGGAGAATGTTATGAAGGACATATTCTCAAGGCACTTACCTAAGTAAGTAAGTAAGTAACGGGATCACCTCAGTCTTGCCTGGGGGCCAGGGGGAGGGTCAGCTTCAATCGTTTCATCTTCATAGCTACGTGAGGAATCTGAGATGGTGCTGTTTATATTGCAGTGTTGTTTTCTTTTAAATGCCTTCTGGTAGAGACAAAGAGAAAGAATATGTAAGAGTTTTGAATTATGGTGATATCTTATTTTTCTTTTACTTAACATAGAAATTGTGGGTAAAATTCTGACCCCATTGTAGTCAATAGGAATTTTGCCATTAACTTCAGTGGGGCCAGGATTTCACCCTATGTGTTTGAGGGATATTGATTGCCTCTATCAAAGAGCAAGGAAGGAAAGGGTGAGAGGTAAATGGATGCTTACGGCTGCTTGCCTAATACAAAACCTGTATTACACACTCTGAAAACAAATATATATATGGACAGTCAAACTGTCCATAGATATTACACAGACTTGTCACCGATGGACTGAAATGGACATTGAGGACAGTCTTATATAACAAGACTGAATGTGCCATCAGCACAACATTCAGTATAAAATAAAAATAGACGGAGTGATCGAGTTTGTTTGTGGTGTCCGTGGGGATTCAGCCTGATAGGGTTGCCAACTTTCTAATCAAATAAAACCGAACATCCTTGCCCCACCACCCCCTACCACACCTGCCCTGCCCCTTCTCTGAGGTCCTGCCCACACTCACTCCACACACACCCTCCATCACTCGCTCTCCCCCACCGTCACTCACTTTCACTGGGCTGAGGCAGGGGGTTGGGGTGCGGGAGGGAGTAAGGGCTCCAGCTGGGGGTGCGGGCTCTGGGATGGAGCAGGAAATGAGTGGTTTCGGTGCTGGAGGGGGCTCTGAGCTGGAGCCAAGGGGTTCAGAATGTGGGAGTGGGCTCAGGGCTGGGCAGGGGGTTGGGGTGCAGGCCCTGGGAGGGAGTTTTGGGTGCAGGAGGGGGCTCAGGCTGGGGCAGGAGGTTGGGGTGTGGGAGAGGGTGGGGGGTGCAGGCTCCAGCTGGGTGGTGCTTACCTCAGGCGGCTCCCAGTCAGCAGCGCAGTGGGGTTAAGGTGTCTAGCTCCTAGGTGTAGAGGGGGCTAGGGGACTCTGTGCAGTGCACACTGCCCACAGAGCTCCCATTAGCCACGGCTCCTGGCCAATGGGAGCTGCAGAGCTGGCACTCGGGGCAGAGGCAATGCTCTGAGTCTTCCTGGCTGCCCCTGCACCTAGGGGCCACGGGGACACACTGGCCGCTTCTGGGAGCCATGTGGAGCCAGGGGGCCTACCTTAGCCCTGTTGCACCACCAACCAGACATTTAATGGCCCACCAGGGTCCTTTTTCGACCAGACATTACAGTTGAAAACCAGACGCCTGGCAACCCTACCTGATGATGTTGCACTGTCTTGGGGGGAAGAGGGGGGGGGAGTGAGGAACTAATTCAACCTTTGACCCAGATCTAGCTATTGACCAGGCACAGAAATTGTTTGATGTGGAAATATGGGCTGGGCTGTAATGATTCAAACCACTGCCCTCCTTGCAAGTATACACTGCAACATGAGGAATTAACATTGTGGCAGAAGGGAAAATGAATAGCTTTTATTGTTTATTTTCTTTAACTGTCACTTCCAGTAAACTCTTTATTATTTTGTTCTAAATAGAAATGTATGGACTGAATGAAATAAAGTAAGATGCAACCTGATCTTATATCCAAAACCTGAATCAAACCTTTTGGGATTCAGAAGAGTTCAGATATCTTCTCCATCCCTTTTATTATTTTTTATTTTTGGCATGCTCTGCACTTCCTGGCTCCAGCTGGAATGGACTGGAAGTAATAGTACAGTACAGGATGTTTCAAGAGATATCCTGTTCTCATAAGACTTTCAGTATAGGCAACTCTTCCAGACTTGAGGTTAAGATAATTCTTCTAATAAGGTTCAGAAAAGTATCTCAGCTTTTGGAACCTCTTTGAAGTTCATCCGCCACAAGTGATCATGCAAGTAGGCTCTGATTTTTCAGTAAGAAACTTAGGCACATTCAGTGCTCATGTGTTTAAAGTTAGGCACATACTTTGCTAATTGGTGCCATGAACAGTAAATGTTTATTTTGTTTTCAGATACCCACTAGAAACAAACTTCACCGGTTTCCCTTAGTTTGCAACCTACCGCACCAACACCTCTGCTCTTGACAAAGATTTTCCAAAATATGAGTCTAAAGTTAAGCTCTTAAACTCATATTTAGGCATTTAAGTGTCCGGATGTTCAAATGTTCTAAGTACTCAGCAGCTGTGACTGACTTCATTGGCAACTACTAGGGCTCAGCACTTTTGAATGTAAGTCCACTTATTAACATGCCTACCTTTGGGTTTGGGATCCTAACTTTAAACTCCTACTTTCACAAATCTTGGTCCCTGTATGTTAGAAAATGATGATACACCAGGCATGATGTCACTCTGATGGGCAATAATATGGGTGGAAAACTACTTCCTCTGTCCATAGACTGTTATACATTTTTTAGTGCATAAAGAGTTAGTCATATAGCTAAAAGAGCACCCTACAAGGTTGCATTGCTCAACCAGCCTACATCCAAGCAGTCAGGGGCAATGATTGCAGCTCTGAGTGCAATATCTGACTTTGGTTCTGAGATATCATGTCTACCCAGATCAGGAGATGGATGGAAGCTGAAAGGACATTTGCAAGAGGACCAATAGCCAGAATTGTCTAGGCCAATAGGGAGCTGTCAGGATTAATGTGGACTTATCCCCTCAGATCTTGGATATTTCCCTAGCAATCAGGTGAAAGGCACATAAACATCTTAGCAAGCACTGTAACAGAAATGCATCTGATGAAGAACTCTTTGGAGCAGAAGTTTGGACATTTGTTGTCTTCTGTAGGGAATAGCTCTATTGTGGGAGTCACACATTGGCAAAATATTGGTTCTCTAATGGCCTTTTGCAGTGGTTGGTTGCGGCATACCTGCTTAACAAGTCTGCCAGGTTGTTGCTGGCTTCTGAAAGGGGGATGCTGCATGGTAATGACACCAAGTCTCTCATAGAAGAGAAAGGATGACTGAGCATCTCCTTGTTTGTTTATATAATTCATCACATATGTGTGAGGTCGAGGATGTTCATACATAGCTTCAAATCAAGATGGTTCAGGTGGGCACCAGAAGCAATCCTTAAGCTATGTGTGTCACCGCTGAGGAAGGGGCACAGAAGAGAATCATCTTTCACGCATTCTCAGTGACCAGCCACAGAGTGAGCTCTCAAAGGACTCGGGGCAGCACTGCAACTCTTGTTCATGTGATATTAGGATGGGGAGTACAGCAACCTCAGCCATAGTTATAAAGGTTACAGATGGAGTCTGACAAGTGGTGTCACATTTATACAAGAGATATCATATACATACATGCCTACTAGCCCCAGACATGCACAACATCAGCTTTGATTGCAGGTTGTTTGTCATCAGTTGGTGAGATCAGAAGCTGTGCTCTGGGAGGTAAGATCTTGCTGATTGAGAGTCTATCTTGGCTCCTATGAACGCTATCATAGATGATAGTACAATAGGCAACTTCTCATAGATCACAAGGTGTCCTAATTGGGACTGTTTGCAGCCTCCTACTGCAACCAGCTTTACTGATAAGCTAGTCGTCCAGGTACAGGTAGACATGGATGCCCAATGAGGGCAGACCATAATAAGTTCAATAGGGCCACAGGATCATGACATATAGATATGGCTGGCTTATCTCATACTAACCAGCCCAGTGCCGTTTCTGATGTGATAATGGCTGAGCCCTACAGAGCCCACTGGTCTGTCTACAGTGTCAGCCATGGATCTCAGGGGAGAGTGGTCTCTACTCAAGGAAGGCAAGAATGTGTGCCCCTGTGATGGAAAGGAGTAGATCTGTATAGGCACCAAGATATCCATCGTTCTGGGATCTGCACCAGCAGGTGTCCCGGTACTTAAGCCATTTCCAATTCTTCCAGGGATACACTGGATGGCATTGGGTTGGTTGCAGATGTTAATGTCAAAGGATTTTTCGCTGATACCAGAATCAGTGCTATGAAGTTTTTACTAGGAGCCACGGTGGTAGGCTAGCCACAATGTGATATGGGCTTAGTGGTTTCCTGCCCAAAGGGTTTGGGTTCATGGGGTCTGTCCCTGTGGGAAGGCACTGAGCTCCATCTAGAGTATCTACATTTATGTTTGTGGGGGACCCACTCTCAGTGCCAAGCTTCATTACCAGATGTGTTGGCATTTATTTTAGTATTGATGTTGCTGGTTTCAGTGCCAGAGGTGAAAATGTTGGTGTGTCGGGTCTTTTCTCCATTGGTCTTCAGCACTGAGTGTCTGCTAGTCAGGGTGCTTGACAAAGTCAGAAGTTAGTGTATCTGGTTCCTGACTTCTGATGCCAGCCTTCTTCGGATCTGAAGAGCCTTTTGTAGATCACTGCAGTAGATGAAGTTTCATCTGGGCATCTCATAATTTGCACATCCTCGATGAAAACAGCCAGCATATCAAGCACTTATCTGATATATGGGTATCTCCGAAAAGAAGAGGCAGATGCAATGTCTGTCTTACAATGGAATAAATCCATTGCAGGAAGGGCCAGGGTTGAAACCTGCAGATTTAGAAACTGCCAGGTTAAGGTGTCCAGCACAGGAGGATATATATAGGGGATCTGAGTGTCAAAATTCAGTCCAGATAAGGAACTGCCATGAATGAAATTGGACTATCAGTGGATAAGAGAGTTCTGGAGGTTCTGAAAAAATTTATGAAGTTTTAGCCAGAACTAGTGGCTCAGACGTTCACCATGTTCCATTTTGCTGCCACAGAAGGAAGTACAAGAAGGAACTGAGGGAGAGTCCAAGCTACTCTGTCCTTTATGCCTTGGCATGGGAGCACAAGGAAACACAGGGTATATGCATGGCCCCATCAGATATGGCAGTACAAAATATTCCAATCACATGCACATAACAAATATGCACACCTACTATAGGATACACACTAACACACGCTTGAAGAATTATTATTTACTACCTACTTGGAAACATGTCAACCACCTCTCTAAATTATTTCATATCACTCCACTGTTCCGGACTCTTAATGGATCATTATCATCACAGCAAAGTTATGGAGTAAATATTAACCCATTTTCCAACCTGGAGGCATTCCTGAAGTGAGAGGTTCCTGAAAGTTCAGAAAAGGGAGTCTATATAATGTAAGGAGATGATAGATATGAAAAGCTAAATCCTACTACTAAGAGTTTTTCAAGTAGACTTATTATTGAACAAGCAGGAGGGTTCACAATTACGTGATTAGTCATGTGAAAGTACCCATCCAAACCAGGAACTGTCAGATAGAAATATAGTAATGACTCATAGACTCATAGACTTTAAGGTCAGAAGGGACCATTATGATCATCTGGTCTGACCCCCTGCATGCTGCAGGCCACAAGACCCTTCCCTGGACTCTGCCGTTGAAGTCCCCAATCCTGTGTTTTAGTGACTTCAATCGGCAGAGGCCCTCCTGCTAGTGATCCCTGCCCCATGCTGCGGAGGAAGGCAAAAAACCTCCAGAGGCTCAGCCAATCTACCCTGGAGGAAAATTCCTTCCCGACCCCAAATATGGTGATCAGTAATACCCCGAGCATGTAGGCAAGAGTCTCTAGCCTGACCCTCGTTGGCCATTATACTATTTACGTACCATTGCTTGGTTTTCCTTGGCTACTATGTTTTACCATTAAACCATTCCCTCCATAAACTTATCTAACTTAATCTTAAAACCAGACAGGTCCGTTGCCCCCACCGTTTCCCTCGGAAGGCCGTTCCAATATTTCACCCCTCTGACGGTCAGAAACCGTCGTCTAATTTCAAGCCTGAACTTCCCCATGGCCAGTTTATATCCATTCGTTCTCGCGTCCACATTAGTACTAAGCTGGAATAATTCCTCTCCCTCCCTTGTGACTTCTAAGCCTATTAGACATGAACATGTAAGAAAGTCTTGAAAAATCTCCCTGTAAAAGGAGCATCGAGTGAACCTATTCCCTGGTAATGAAAAGTCTTCTGAGTAGCCCAATTACCTTTTCTACTTTAATTACCTTAAAGTAAATCTGACAGCAGTAAACTGGACAGAGAGGAGCAATGTAAAGAAAGAGCCATGGGGAAACGCAAAGAAATCCTGGATCACAAGGAAAGCAATCAGAGACTGAAATAAAATAAAATATGTAACGACACTCTCAGAGAAAGAAAGATATTAGTGGATGCCAAAAAGAATGGTAAATGGACCTGATTCTGTTCACACTTCCATTTGCTCTTGTAAATCAGGAATAATTCCACTCAAGTCAATGGAGTTACATCTGTGCCAGAGCACTGCAATGGAGATCAGAATCCAACTCTGTCTCCTATTGTAGTCACCATAGATTTAGCTATCATCACCATAATGGTGAATGTCTCTTTGTAGTTGATACCCCTACTATTTGTATCTGGGTAAATCCTTGCATTTAACGAAAGACTGGCACACTTGACAGCGAATATGAAAGACTTTCAACCTTGTATATTTCAATAGCTTAAGTTTTCTATTTATAGAAGTCAACTTGTGCACACATTTGCAACTGTATGTTGATGTCTGCATTGCCAAAAAACACAGAATCTTTGCAGCATATGAGTATTCATTGTTGCTGCAATTCAGTCAACGTAGCAACTTCAGAGAAGATTGTGATTCCTGACCTAAATTGTTTATCCTTCCAAGTTAATTGACTCAGTTACATCCATTAATTTCACGTTTGTGACTCATCAGGATAGATAATTAGGTTTGGCTGGGAACTGAAAACCTTACCTAAATTGCTTATGGTCATCTAATTCTGGTAGTTTACTTGGACTACACATTTCCACAATGCTGGATCTGCCAATGAGGAGACATTACAATATTTGGCAGTGCAAAGTTCCTGATAACTTTTATGCACCATCTGAGCAAGATTAAAAGGAGTATGGTGCCACAGAATTTTATTATCATGATGAAAAATATGGATCATTTGAATTTGGAGATCTAGAGAGGAAGAAATGACAGTTAATTTAGCGCATTCTTGAAAAATGTGACCAAGTGTTTTTTACAAGCCAATGAGTTAGACATTGGCAGTACAGTGACTATGTAGACAAATATATACATAAAATAATTATATTTCATCTGACTGACAAAGGGCACCAATCCATAAACATTTTATCATTCAGATTCTGATTTGTTTAACAGATTTATTTAGGAAAGAGTGAAGAACTTATCTGCAAGTTCATTTTTCAGCTGTCTGGAATAACAGATGTGGAATGAGTTTCTTAATCCTCATTTTGACCATTACTAATGGACTTCAAGCCTCATGAAAAAGGGTGAAAGGGTTATTAAAACAAGCAGATGTCTAAGCATGTCTAATGGATTTAAGCCACCAAGCTGAGAAGCACTGTAGCTGGGTCTCTGAGCATCGCTAATGTCTTGTAGCCATTTCAAGTTTGGACATTTTCCAAAGACACCCTGCACTTCAGAATTCAGCTCTAATTTTCAGAGATAGTTAATTTTCTAGGTAAGCTGTTTTGTCAGCTTGCTGATTTTATAATAATTGTGGTTAGTAAAGTCTCCTTCACAGTCTGTTCTACAACAAGCTGAAGACTAACTGGGGGAAGGGAAGCACTAAAAAAAGCTCTTGCTGTGACATTGATGCAGTGCCCGGCCCAACAGAGATCACCACCACACTGCTGTAGTTTTGTTTTCACTTACTTTCCCTTTTTGTTTTGCTGTTCTGCACGTAATCTGGCCATGTGGCAGTAATTAGAGCTGTGTGAACCCTAAAACTTATTCCTTACCAATTTCTTGCCAGAGGACTCAATGTCTTTGCTTAATTGGGTCGGCTTACATTTGCCAGCCCTCCTCCCACCAACAAAGGTACTTGGAGCCAGATCTTCCAGCTCAAGTAAGGGCAATGGAAGAGCTTGGAAGAAGTTCCATGGAGCAAGAAGGCAAGACTCCACAGGGGGTTTCAACTGCAGTCCCAAGTAAAGGGGACTTTGGGGAAGGGCAAGGGTATTGCCAGTGGATCCATAACTATACACATCCACCAGTCAATTCCTTCCTTTCCTGCATGATTCAGAGCAAACATGGAGATTACTGAGGAACATGAGCTCGGGAGACAGACAGAGAATGAGGGGGCAAGAGGGTGAGGGGAAGATATGATTATTTTGTTCCCCCTTCCGTCCTTAAGACCCAGCTCTTTTACACTGGCTTTTCCCCGTTACTGATGGTGAATCAACATGATGCTTCAAGATATATAAGAATAGTGGTTAAAGTACGATTTTTTCCCCCACAAGTATTTAGGAACTCTACTAATTAGAGACAGAAGATAAGTGTGTGTGTGTCCGTCTTGGGGGAAATCACCACCTGAATGCCCCCTCCCAGCAAGACCTGACATTAGAACAACTCTGCTCTGTTTCCCTCTTTGGCTCAGGTAGACTGTTCGGTTGATTTGACCGTCTGGCCAAGTCAAATTCAACTCTGTCCTGTTTGGGGGCGAAGGGATGGAGGTGTAAGCAAAGAGACCAACAAAACAATCTTCATATTCAGTGTAAGCCAAAATAGTTTCCCATCAATCGTGGGCTCAATGCTCAGTCCTTTTTTGGGGACTCTCGGGCTTCTTCCTCTCTCAGAGTCCAAACTTAGTCAACACACAATGGGCACCTGCTTCCCACCAGGCACAGCCATCTGACTTTCAGGGTCTGCTCTACCTCCGCTCCAGCTCCAGCGTGGCTGGGCGGGCAGTCAGGCTCCTGTTGTGCGCCCCTCCCCCCTTCCTTCTCACATGCACCTTGTAGCTCTTCTCTTACCACCTAACCTCTCTCAGCCTTGTATACAATCCACACAGCTTCCTCCCAGCAAAGCCCAACCCAGCTAGTTCCCAGCTGATCAATATTATCCAGGGGAGGCAGCTGAACTGACACAGGGGTGGCTGAACCTGATTAACCTTAAAGGGCACAACAGCCAGTGACGATCATTTTTTGCTTTTAGTATTAAGATGCCTTTTAAACGTCTGTCATAAAGGATGATGTTTCAAATTTGCTAAAGCCAGACAAAGACAGCTACCTTGAGCATTGTTTCATATTTGAAGCTTTTCCTTCAGCAATCCCAGAAACTACCAGCCAATTTAATTGAGTTGCATGGTGAGGTTGAGAGGAGGGGAATAGTTTTGCATATCAGAAAATTTCAAAAACAGAATTTGTCAATTTCAAAATCAAAGTTCCATTTTTAAAAATTTCCATGGGGCAGAAATTGTTTAAGAAATGCTCACTGAACTTGCACACGACCTCTGGCATGTTCAGTGTTTTTGAGTAATATAGGATGCCATCTATTTAAATCCCATATGCCTCAGTCAGTGTAACTTGTGTCTCTTTCTTATTAACACAGCCTTACTATTAACCTTTGGGAGAGTGGGGAGGGGGGAAAAGGTTAGTAATTATGGAGCAATCCGTGCCCCGCTGAGTTTTGCAGATCCCTATTGGTTTAGTTTCAGACCTGGGAAAAGATACTATATTGTTATCCATGACTCATCTTCTCATTGGTGAATAACAAACAGTAAGACGCCCATGCTTTTTTCAAAGAGCAGAATAACTCACAATCAATTATTTTATTCATCTATGGACTCTTGACAGGGTACTGTTCTGCTGTGGCTTCACTCCTTTCTCTCAGAAAGATTCCAGAGCGTAGTACTCGGCTATTGCTTTTTCTCTACCCAAGGGCTCTCTTGTTTAAGACACCTCATCATGGATCCTGTTGAATACTAAAGAGCCAAGTGCACTGTTTTGGGTGCAGAATAAATAAAATCAATTAACAGCAATGCAAACACTCAAATATTACCTGGATACAGATGTTATAAGTGAGATAAGTGAGATCATAGGTGACGTGAGGCTGTGATGAGTTATGCTCTGCAGAGTTAGCAGTATGTGGATGGCCTTCCACTTTGAATTTTCTGATTTCCTTTTCTCAAAGCCAGATATAGTATATTGATACACATAGGCCTGAGCTGTACTCATATATAATTGCAATTAAAGTGGAAGTGTTTTTAGGGCTTCCGATTTTCGGTTTTAACTGATAGACACAGATGAAACACCCCCAGTACAAAGAAAGTGAAACTAGTGCCTATCCAATAAACATCAGAAAACCACCAGAAATGGTTACTTGTATCTCAGGGCTTGTCTCATGCAGCAGTAACAGACTATGGGGATGTGATTTCCAAAGCACACTAACATGTTGCACATTAATTGGTCTGTGCAAACCAGATGGTATGCAGTAAAAATTCCCTAGTGCAGTGGTTCTCCACCCGGGGTATGTGTTCCCCTTGGGGTATGCCAGAGGTCTTCCAGGGGTACATCAACTCAACTAAATACTTGCCTAGTTTTACAACAGGCTACATAAAAAGCACTAGCAAAGTCAGCGCAAACTAAGATTTCATACAGACAATGACTTGTTTATACCTCTCTATATACTTACTATACACTGAAATACAAGTACAATATTTATATTCCAATTCATTTATTTTATAATATGGTAAAAATGAGAAAGTAAGCAATTTTTCAGTAACAGTTTGCTGTGAGGCTTTTGTATTTTTATGTCGGAGTTTGTAAGCAAGTCATTTTTAAGTGAGGTGAAATTTGGGGTGCACAAGATAAATCAGACTGCTGAAAGGGATACAGTAATCTAGAAAGGCTGAGAACCACTGTCCTAGTGCACTTTAACATAGTGCTGTTTGAAACAGTACTATGTTAAAGCGCACTAGGCAACATTACAAAGAGATTACTCATTACAGTATGTATAAAGAGAAATCCGCCTCCAGACTTTTGGTCAGCTATATAAAAGTCAGATGCGTGAACTTGAGTGCCTGGTATTAAATGATGATATTGATATAATAGGCATCACATAAAATTGGAGGAACAATGATAAGCAGCGGGACACAGTAATAACTGGATACTCTATAGAGAGAGAGAGAGAGAGAGAGAGAGAGAGAGAGAGAGAGAGGGGAATGAAAATAGGTTGTGGTGGTGGGGAAGTGGCAATACATGTGAAAGAAAGTATAGAGTCAAATATTGTAAAAATCTTAAATGAACCAAACTGTGCTATAGAATATGGTTAGAAATTCCATGCTTGAATAACAAGAGTATAGCAGTAGGAATGTACCACTGACCAGGATGGTGATGGTGACCGTGAAATGCTGAGGGGGACATCAGAGGCTACAGAAACAGAAAATAATGGGGGATTTCAACTATCCCCATATTGACTGGGTATATGTCACCTCAGGACAGGATGCTGATAATTTCTAGACATTAATGACTGCTTCTTGAAGCAGATAATCCTGGAACCCCAAAAGGCAGAGACAGTGCTTGATTTAGTCCTAAGTGGAGCACAGGATCAGGTCCAAGAAGTAAATTACACAAAAATAAGAAAGCTAGTTAAATGGAAATGAAAAGAAAAGTTACAAGAGTGAAATGCCTGCAAACTGCATGGAAATATTTTTAAATCATCCTAATAAAGACTCAAACTAAAGGTGTACCCCAAATTTAAAAAAAAAACAGTAAAAAGGACCAAAAAATGCAGCATGGCTAAACAGCTAAGTAAAAGAGGAAGTGAGAGACAAAAAGACATCCTTTAAAAATTGGAAGTCAAATCCTACTGAGGAAAATAGAAAGTACTTCGTCACATGCTCAAGGTCTTCCTAAACCTCTGACTGCCAGAAGCTGGGACTAGACAATAGGGAATGGATAATTTGACAATTGCCCTGTTCATTCCCTTTGAAGCCTCTGGCACTAGCCACTGTTGGAAGACAGGATACGGGGCTAGATAGACCATTTGTCTTATCCTGCATAGCCATTACTTATGTTCTTAACATTTTAACTGTCACCTCAATAGTTGCAGAATGGTAGTCAAGTGTTCATTTGGCTGTTTGAAAGGAGACTGGCACTGTTTATGGACTAGGTTGGAAGCGCCAGAAAAAAAAAAAAAAAAAAACACATATTCCAGGCATTATAACTGCATGTGTTTTTCACAATGTCTGTGAGAGCAAAGGGGAAAGCCTCACTGATGGGTAGGAGGCTGCAGAGTCTTGCTCGGAGGTTCAAGCAGCCAGCAAGGCATCCCATTGAGAGCACAAATACAAGGGGGAATGCTACCAGGGATGCTTATTGTTCATATTTTGAGTTCCATGCCTGAACACGTTAACCTTGGTAGAGGGAGTGTTATGAGCACAGAGGTATGGTGTGTGGCTGGTTAAAGTTTAATGTTCCTTATGTGAAATTGTAAAACCCTATCAATTATTTCAGCTTTATTTAAAGGATTTTCTGTGTTAAATGCCATGATGACCCATAATGGATGTGTTATAAATAGATTTATTATGAGAGAGCAATAAAAACCCAATAAAGTTTTAATAAAACCAATGGAAAAATGTGTTTGTATCTGGAAATACATTTAACAAACAAATTATGGGACTGCAGGGCCTGCTGACCTAGTAAGTAATATTTTGCAGGAGGGCATTTTGGCTCAGGACAGTGTTCATGAGTTGCCTTCACATCTCTGTCTTTTTCCATGCTCTCCTTTGCCATGGTGATGCTGTTGTTGGCCACCGCCACACTTTCTCTGGCCACTGTGACCCTGTCCTTGACTACTTCCCTGAGCTGCTTTTCTTTCTCCCTCAGGGTCCTCATATCCAGCCTCTCAACCAGCCTGGTTTTCTACAGTGACTCTGTCATGAGTTCTGCAAATGTCTCATCCCAAGTCTTCTTTTTTCTGCCCTTCAGGTTGGCCAACCTGTCAGCAGTACAGAGACCCTGTCCTTGATGGTCTGGCTGTTGCAAGTGCTGTGGGAGTAGGGAAAAGAACAGTCATTTACTGTTCACATCCCAGATAAGTCGTGATAGCAAAAAACAAAAACAAACAAACAAAAAAAAAACCTTACAAATTCAAGAGATGGTAAGGGGTCTGCATATGCTAGCTGTATTTGGATTTCAGTCATTTTTGCTTGCTTTCAAAGTGTTACAGATGAGATAGGGTGGTTGGAGCTATGTTCCAGGTTTGGTTTTTGCAGTTTGGTTTATGCGCTGGAGGTGCCACGATGGTTTCAGAGGTGTAAAGGCAGAGTTATGGGGGACCTAGACAACAAGCTGGATAGTAATCCTCTCTACATCCCAACTATGCATATAAAATGATGGGGTCTAAGTTAGCTGTTACCACTCAAGAAAGATCTTGGAGTCAGGGCTGGCTCTAGGTTTTTTGCCACCCCAAGCAAAAAAATTTTTGGCTGCACCCCCATCCCAGCCCTGGTCTCCTCGCCGCACGCCCCTGCTGCCCCAGCCCTGGGCTCTCCCCCGCCACTCACACCCCCTGCCGCCCCAGCTCTGGGCTCCCTCATTCCTCCCCACACACACCTCCTGCCGCCCCAGCCTTGGGCTCTCTCCCCCACCCCCACCTGCACCCTCCTTCCACAGCAGCCCTTGGTCACTGGTAACTCGCTCCCACGGCAAGTCATTCAGCAGGAATTTTAGATGTGCACGGAACACAGACAGGATTCGTTCCCATATAGTTACAGAACTGCAGTAAAGTGGAACAATTTTCAGCTTGTGTGATTGGAGGATATCTGGATGCATATTATAAGACTGTCCTACATAAATGAGGAAAAGTTGAGGTGCCTTTATTATTCTTTTGTTCCACTCTTTCTTTCTATGGGGAATTTGCCAGTGCAATATCACGGTCTTCCTTTTACACAAACAAACAAAAAAAAGGCAATGGCTGTTGAAAATAGCAATTCCAGTCCTAATAACCACTGGGAAGCATTTCTTGCTCAATTTTATCCTAGTTTTTCTACAGCAAGTTACAGTGGATCAGTATATTTGATTTGGGAGAAATGAAGCTGCCCAAACTGAGCTTGAGCACTCCTGAATTTTGAGGTGTTCAAATCTGGAAGGCAGGTGCTGGGGGGGGGGGGGCTGTGGCTCTGTGGGGGAGCATGGCAGCATGTATGCAGCAGTGTGTCTGGCGCTGTGTGGAGCCAGACACGCTGGTCAGAGTGGCACGTTAAGGGGGCTGGGGGGTTGGAGGTTCGGGGGGGGGGGCGTGAGGGGGAGGGAGAAGGGGGGTTAGATGGGTCAGGGGTTTGGGGGGCAGTCAGGAGACAAGCAGCGGTTGGATAGGCATGGGACTCCCGGGGGTTTGTCACGGGACAGGTAGGGGGTGGGGTCCTAGGGCGGAAGTTGGAGGGGTCTCAGGAGGGGGCAGTTGGGGACAAGGAGAAGGGAGGCTTAGATGGGGTCCTGGGGGGCAGTTAGGGGCAGGGGTGATCAGGGGACAGGGAGCAGGGCGGGTTGGATGGGTTGGGGTTTCTGGGGGGGGGCGTCGGAGGGAGTGGATGGTGGCAGGGTGGGGCTACCCTCCCTCCCTGTAGAGTGTCCTATTTTTTTAGTTTTAAAATATGTATCCCTACTCACAGGGCAGCTCTCCATTCACGGCAGGCTGCAGCATGAGGTCTCAGCTATCTCACTCCCTCCCCGTTCTTTCCTGTTGGTAGTGGCCAAGGGAATGCTGGGAAATGTAGTTCTTTCCCTGCTCCAGGGCTGGCTCTATAGGCAGGGAGCTAACCAAGGAACTACAGCTCCCAGGGCCCCCGTTGGTTCTCAGCTCCCATGCTGGATCCCTGCCGCCCCTGCAAATGGGCTGCCCCAAGCACCTGCCTGCTTTGCTGGTGCCTAGAGCCACCCCTGCTTGGAGTCATTGTGGATAGTTCTCTGAAAACATCCACTCCGTGTGCAGGGGCAGTCAAAAAAAGTGAACAGAATGTTGGGAATCATTAAGTGAGGGATAAAAAGATAAAATATATTGCCTCTATATAAATCCATGGTACGCCCACATCTTGAATACTGCATGCAGATCTGGTCACCCCATCTCAAAAAAGATATATTGGAATTGGAAAAGTTTCGGAAAAGGGCAACAAAAGTGAGTAGGGGAATGGAACAGCTGCCGTATGAAGAAGACTGGGACTTTTCAGCTTGGAAAAGACTAAGGAGGGATAGGATAGAGGACTATAAAATCATGACTAGTGTTAAGAAAATAAATAAGGAAGTGTCATTTATTCCTTCTCATAACACAAGAACTAGGGGTCACCAAATTAAATTAATAGACAGCAGGTTTAAAACAAACAAAAGGAAGTATTTCTTCATACAATGCAGAGTCAGCCTATGGAGCTCTTTGACAGATGATGTTGTGAAGGCCAAGACTAACAGGGTTCAAAAAAGAACTAAATAAATTCATGAAGGATAGGTTCACCAATGGCTATTAGCCAGGATGGGCAGGGATGGTGTTCCTAGCTCTCTGTTTGCTAGAAGCTGGGAATGAGCAATAGGAAATTAATCACTAGATGATTACCTGTTCTGTTCATTCCCTCTGGGGCACCTGGCAATTGGTCTAACCCAGTATGGCTGTTCCTACGTTATCCACTTTAAACTGCCCTGACTTGATGATGTTACACTGAGGTGGATGACTAGGAGGAGAGAATGAGTGTATTCAAAAAGGCAAAGGGCAGACCAGTGCTATATGCTGTGAAGTTATTCACTGGGATGGTTCCCCCAGAGGCTCTCCAGGAATGGAAAGGGCTTGCAAACTATCCTGGTGGAGCATGGGCATGTGGCTATTCTGTACAATGTGCAAAACAAAACAAAAATATCAAGCAATTTCTCAGTCTTAAGTTCTGCTTTATCTCCCTTGCAGACCTGGAGAAAGTGTAGAGAAAAATAGATAGTGTCCTAAAATGATTATCAGCTACAATGCATGTTACAGGGCATTTGTTCCTCAGCAGGGAAGAGTATTGTTTGTGTCATGACTGGGGTTGGAATGTGTACTTAAACCTCATGTAAATTACAAAAACCAGGGCCGGCTCCAGGCACCAGCAGAGGAAGCACGTGCCTGGGGCGGCACATACTAAGGGGTGGCATTCCGTCCATTCTTGGGGCAGCACTGTCCGGAGAGCTTTTTTTTTTTTGGGGGGGGGGGGGAGGAGAGCGCGCTTGGGGCAGCAAAAATGGTAGAGCCGGCCCTGACAAAAGCTAACCAATTTTATTTTCCTGTAAGCACTGTCTCAATATACTGTTGAATTTTGCACAAATGAATGCTTTTTTAAAAATTGAATTTGCCATGGGAGGAAGGCAGAGTGTGATTGCACCATGCTGGCGGTGCCATTTTGAAGCAGCAAAAGGGGTGGGGTGGGAGGGAGGTGCAGACTCCTAGCTCACATCTGCCAACCATAATAATACATGATAAAGACAGTTATTTGCGTGCCAAAGTTCACTCCAGAGGATCTGACTTCAGGGTTGGCCTGAGTTTCTGAGTGCAACTTGGCTTTAGCTGATGCAGGACAGGAATCAGACTTCATTGATGCAGGGCAGGAAGAGGGCTGGCTTTCCAGCTGGCCATCGTCAGAGTCCTGAGTCACAAAAAGATTCTGGCTTTCAGGGGAGAATTCCCCTCCAGCATCCTCCTGCTCACCTCCCAATGGGTCAAGCCAGTCGATTTCAGTGGTGGGGGAGAGAGTGTGGGCAGCAGGTTTCGAACAGTGCCTGGGATGGGTCATACTCTAATTGTATAGAATGGCATACATTTTGTTAGAAGATGGGTTTTGTTAAAATAAGAACAGTAGTATTTACAGGGCTCATGTAAGATCGGGGCCCCACTGTCCTAAAGTAGATAAACATAGTCTTAATCTTAGATAAACATAGTAACAGTGTCCCTGCCCTGAAGACTTCTATACAGCTATGACAGCCAAAGGGTAGAAGAAAGGAAGTTTTATTCTGGCTCCAATTTAAAGATGGGGAACAGGGACACAGATCGACTACATAGCTTGCTTAAGGTCACACAGTAAGTTGTGGCCAAGCAGAAGATAGAACCTAGGTCTCCTTAGTCCCAAACCAGTGCTTAATCACAAAAATGTTCTTCATACCAAATAAGAACTAGTTGGCCACCTTTAGCATTGTCTTGGTCCTTAATCGCACAATGATTTTTTTTCTTAAAGCAAAATAAAAAAATAAAGACAAGTGTCAAAATGAGAAGAGTGCTGAGGAAAACTTCATGAAAATTACTATAATTTTTAAATTTCACAAAGCAAAATTTTCTTAAACCATAATGTGGCCTATTAGAAGATAGGATACTGAATTGGAACTCAGCAGACCATAGGCTCAATTCACGGCTCTGCCACTGATATGCTGGGTGTCCCTGGGCAAGTCACTTCATCTTACTGTGGCTTAGTTTCCCCATCTGTAAAATGGGGGTGATGCTACTTATCTCTTTTGAAATGTGTTTTAAGATTTATGGATAGAAAGTGCTATGTAAAAGTGAGGTATTAATTTTATATATCAATTATTTTTATTATTTACTATTATTACTTTATTATTAAAATCAAAGTTATACCAGGGCTGGAGTTATATTATTTATTTTTTTATTAAAAACGGTGGCAGCAGAAGCTGATGAGGTCTCTAGTTTCTTTGTACTATGCCCCCTTCATCCCATCATACGATCAGGACATTAAATACATTAGAGTAGACGATCATTAGTCTACCTGGAATCTTCTTCACCATTAGCTACAACACTGCATGCGTCAGAATGCCACAACAGAGGATGCAACAATTCCTTCCAACTCTTTCATTTATGCTTATGGTTCTTAATTTAAGATATGCTTTTGTCAAACTCAAGTTATTGGTTTCAATAACTGGCTGAAATTCTATGGCCTATGTTATACAGGAGGTCAGACTGGATGATCTAACGGTCTCTTCTGGCCTGAGCTGTGAATTTCCTCAGAGAGACGCACTTCCTCTAGTTTCTCACATTCAGGGCAGCATGATCGTAAAGAGCAGTTTTGGACTGAAAATAACTGCTCTATTTACAAAGGCAAGATACCAAGAGGAATTTTAAGCAAAAAAGAAACATTTACAGACTAATCAAACAATACTTTTCATCTCCCCTTCACCTCCATTGGGTGTGTGAACAAATTTAAATAGGTCCAGAGAAGGCCAAACTGACTGCCAATGGAAAAATAAAAAAAGAAATAATCTTCTTTGCTGCACATAGGATAAGTAGGCCCAAGAAGAAGTTACAAAAATAGAAGAAATAAAATGTAATCACTCCAAAAAACAATCTTTTTTTGAGGGGAACCATGGGACTATTCAAATCACACATTGGAAAAGCTACAAACAGCAGCGTTACGTGGATCTAATGGCAGATTTTATCCTGCTGTGTGCATGGTGCATTTCTGAGTGGGTGAGGAGCAGCCCACAGTCAACGGGGCAAAAAGGTAGGCAGATGGCAATTTAAGTTCTGTTAAGGGACCAGCTGAGGTGTCCCCCACAGGGGAAAAAAAAAAGTCTGCTTTTGAAAATCAACTTATATTAGTTATTTGACAAAAAGGCATAGTCTGAGGTCAAGACTCAGGAACTACCTAGTCCTGGGTCTGCAACTGTGGCCAAAACACTTAAGCATTCTGCCTCTGTTTTCCTATTAATAAAAACAGGGATAACAAATACATGCGCCAGTGAATGTTGTGATCTTGATAAGTGTGGAATACCAACAACTTTCACTCCCCCACAAACAGCTGGGCTTATTACTACTAATATCCCGTGATTTCAATAGGAGCTGCAGAAGCCATGCATATTTCATACTTAAGTATGTTTTAAAGATGAAACCCCTATATAAACTTTGTTTTAAGTACCCTGCACAATTCAAACTAAGTATGATATTCATTAGCTTCAAAAGATTTGTTCCCTTTGAAGCTAATGATAAAACACCCATTGACTTCTTTGGAAGCAGAGTTAGGCCAACATTGTGTGCTTTTGTAAAATCATGCCCTATATTAATAACAGGAAGTTAAAGTTGAAATAACATTATGTTCTTTATTGCCCGCTCAATTCACCCTGCCTAAATAGGACCTATAATTTATTAGCTGTTCTCCCCTCAGCAAGATCTTCTCTGGACTTAGCCTGACAAAGCCATTGCCACCTCATTTTTATAGTCTCAAAATGTAGCACAATGTTTGCCAGTGAACGTTCTCATCGTCCAGTATAAAGCTATTGGTATCTCAACTCCATCCTGATCAGCAAGGCACGCGCCCAGGCCCTGTTTTTTCTCACTGCAGCCGGCGCTGAGCCTTCACAAGCTCTCCAGTCAAGTTAGTGATGAACCTGAGGTGGCATGGGGGGAGGCAGACATTAAATTCTGTCTTCAACTAGAGTTCATCCTCTTCTCTGAATACTATTAAATGATCCTAAAAAACATGCCATCCCTCAGAGGCTCACAAAAAATGTTTCTGGGAGCCCATTTTTTAATTAAGGAATAATACCAAGTACATGAAGTGTTCAAAAACCCAAAAGAACCTCTCCAACATATTAATAGGTCCTCTGTCCCTATTCCTTCCTCCATATAAAATTACATAAATTTAACACAGCTAAACTATAAAGATACTCAGCATATTTTTAGTTACAAAGTATTAGGCTTTTCCAATATAAGTTTGTTTGCCAAAATGGTGTTGGTTATGGGAAAGCATTTTTATTTAAGTGGGAGAACAAGTTACTAGATTCTTGTGTCCCACCCCATGGTCCTGATTCAGCACTATACTTAACCATGTGAAGTCCAAGGGATTTGAACAAGGGCTTAAGTGTTTTGCTGAACCGAGTCGTGTGAGCACATGCACATACGTCCTGTGACCAGTATACGGAATGTATTATAGGTTAAGGGATTGGGGGGGGGGGAGGGGAAGAGAATTTTTATGGGAACCTGTGTGACAGGCTGACAATATTCTGTAATATCCTGAACCATATCTTATGGAACTGAGATAAAGTTTACTGAATTAAGTAATACCTTATTGAATTAAGGTTAATAACTTTGGGATACATTGTATTAAAAATGCAACTATGTATGTGTTATTGTGGAATTGTAGGTCTCCTTCCACAGGAAGGAGCAATAGGAGAACAAGAGGGGATGAATAGGCAAATTCACTTACGCTGTAACGTTTTGAGAGAAGCTGCCCCCTTGTGAGGTCTCCATATACTAGTTCAAATTCGATTCTCCAGAGACCAACAATGAAAGGGTTTTTGAATAGCCATTTTAAACAGGCGCAGAGCCTTCTTCCTAATCTAGCAAATGTGCAGGATCCCTGGTCCATGGAGGGCCCCGATCCTGAGGGTACAGTTGGAAGGACTGGGCCTACTAAGACCCCAAAAGACTCCGCGCTTGTTCTCAGCTGAAGTTGTGATGAACTTCCAGGAATCCCTTAGGGTGGAGATTTGAAGGACTGCTCCTGCCAAAGCCAATGTTAGGGTTGGGGTTAATTCCAGTAAGCTTATTAGCATTCATGTAGGTTCTTTCATTGTTTTGAATATGCTTTCTCTGTAATGCTTTTTACCGCAAGAATAAAGTAGGCTTGCACAGGAAGTGCTGTGTGGTACCTCATAGGTAGGAATTACACATGTTAATTGTCTCTAAGGAGAAAGCAAGTGGGTTTGGCATGGGCAGCCTATCTTTGTTGGGGAAAACACAGTGTAGGCAATGAACTGTGCAGCCTGAAACTGCCCCAGCCAGAAGGAGAGGGAGGCATGTCTCCATCCAAGAGAGGCAACAACTGAGGACCTGGACACGTGAAAATAGGTGCCCTTGCTGGACCACTGTGGGGAAATATAGTTGCAGATGCTCTGAACTGTGACACCCTGTTATATTATGGGCAGCAAAAGAGTGAGTGAAGTCCTAGGGCTATTAAGTGGAAAATACTCCTATTTGTCTTGTGTATTTAATGAGGCCCTTGTCCTTCCTCTAAATTCTCTGATTGTAAAGAACCCAACTGCTCATGTATGTGATATTCATGAAAATGAGTTCAGTAACTGAGATTTCCCCTTTGGCATTCTGCATTCCCTTGTCCCCCACCTCCTCAGTAGCATTATGCTTGAGTTTCATTTCCACTTAAGATAAAAACAAGTGCACTACCTTCAGCAAAACAAGAAGGTTGGAATTAACCTTTGAATGAAGGGGAAAAGCAAAATTTCACTGGGTTTTGCTGTAACATGTGGTCTTTTCTTCATGGCTCCATGCAAAATTACTGTATCTAAATTTTGCTAATCCAACACCATCTTTAATAGCTTGGTGAGCACAACAATGTTCCAAGAGTAGGCTTTCAACTTTAATATGCAAGAAGGTCATTATCATAAATCAACTGGCTCTAGCATTAAAATTTTGTTCAAACTTCTTGTGGTACAGTCTGAAAGAGAACAGCAAATGGAATTATATAAAGATTCCTGGAAGCAGGGGAGTTGGAAAATCTATAATAAAAAAGAGTGGGGAATGGTTCAAATCAATTTGTTAATCATTAAGATTAAAATGTTCCCTGACATTGCAATGAATTTTGATTAGTTTAATCTTAGCTACCACAGTGCTAAGTGGAGATGCCAACACATGGGCCTTGGTATAGTTTTCTCACAGTTGTTCCTAGTTTTGGCCACAGACCCAGCAATGATCTTTATGTCTTTCTTCCACCCTCTTCCTCATCGACCCAACATCCCCATCTTTCTTTTGACCATTGAAGGTTCTCACTTGTGACCAAAGATTTCATTTTAAATCCATTTCTTGAGAATCATGAGGTATCTGTAGTCTCTTCTCATCTGACGCTTGTTAGGTCTTTGGCTGCCTCAAAAAAAGCAATAACTAATCTTGCATATAGTTGTGCATCCCTTAACATTTTTTAATCATTCTGTACAGTTAAAAGTTGTTTAACAGCTGAGTACAATAGACAGCCAATGATGTTCTCTAGCATTTCTAGATATCTCAAGAAGTCCTATCATTATCTGGATGTTATCTAAAGATATGCTACTGATGCTTTATCAAGGGGCTCCCCAAAAAATGTGCTACTTAGCTTGTGATTAATTCCATACCTAGGGGTGCATGTTCTAATAAAAAGAAAGGTGAGAGATGGGGAAATGTTTTCTTTATTTAAATAAAAATGTTCTTGTTTATCTATAAGTAAAAAGGAGGCAGAGCCTCTTGGCAAACAAACTTTTATTAAATGCCTCAATATATTTTTCTTAAAAAATTATAACACACCCAACTACAAACACAGCAAATGTTTCCCTTCCTTCTGAGGCAAATAATTCAAACCCATGCCCCAATACTTCTTTCAGACAATTCAGACAAGTGCTCTGACATTTAAACCCATTCAATCATTAGTAATTCCACTGAAGTCAAACTGGACCAAAGAAAATCTAGTGAGAGGATCAAACCCTATCTGAATGCTAAGGGTTACAAAAAGCATGACAGACAAAACAGAAATAGAGTAAAGCTCTATAGCAGGGGTTGGCAACCTTTCAGAAGTGGTGTGCCGAGTCTTCATTTATTCACTCTCATTGTGGGGGCCTCAGGCACTGCTGCACCTTGGTTCCTCCTATTGTCTGCCTGTAGCACATAGTAGTCTAGTCTCCTGTGGGTTGTAAACTTTGGTCTAATTTTGGTTGTTGGGTGTAGTGTGAGGGTGCCAGATGCTACCAGGCCTGTGATACAGGAGATCAGAGTAGATGATCTGGTGGTCTTTTCTGGCCTTAAACTCTATGACAGAGGTCAGCAACCTTTCAGAAGTGGTGTGCCGAGTTTTCATTTATTCACTCTGATTAAAGGTTTCGCGTGCCAGTAATACATTTTAACGTTTTTAGAAGGTCTCTTTCTACAAGTCTATAATAGATAACTAATCTATTGTTGTATGTAAAGTAAATAAGGTTTTTTTAAAATGTTTAAGAAGCTTCATTTAAAATGAAATTAAAATGCAGGGCCCCCCGGACTGGTGGCCAGGACCCAGGCAGTGTGAGTGCCACTGAAAATCAGCTCGCGTGCCGCCTTCGGCCATAGGTTGCCTACCCCTGCTCTATAGCATATCTCACTCAGATTTCAAAGCCATGAAGTATACATACTAAATTGTTGTTCACGCAAACCACCACAAAAATACTGTAAGAAGGAAAGTTGGTGTCCTGAATCCCTAGCCGCTGCTTCTTTAATTAGAAGAACCTTATGGAAAATGCACACAACTTACTGAGCATTAATGACATCTACTTTGCACTGCACAGCTTTGAAGTTCTTTAAAAACCTCCTTGTAGAAAAGTGGATCTTTATTTCCCAAGCTACAGTCTACTGTTCCTCAAATGGCTTGTTTTAATAACATTTATATCCATATGCTAATTAGTCACATTCTCCCCGGCAGTCAGGACCTTTTCATCACCCTGGAGCCAATGCCCTCCCAAGGTGGGATCCCCGACCCCGAAGTCGGAGAAGGCACCTCTGGTGAGTGCACATTTGTAACTACAGTACAGGGTTTAAAAGCAATAGTGTTTAATGTTTGATTTGCCCTGAAGAACTGGGATGCATTCGCAGCCAGTACAGCTACTGGAAAAGTCTGTTAACGTGTCTGGGGATGAGCAGGAATCCTCCAGGGACATCTCCATGAAGCTCTCCTGGAGGTACTCTGAAAGCCTTTGCAGAAGGTTTCTGGAGAGGGCTGCCTTATTTCGTCCTCCACAGTAGGACACTTTTCCACGCCAAGCCAGTAGCAAGTAGTAAGAATCATTGCAGCACAAAGCATGGCAGCGAATGGTCCTGGATTTTGGTCGCATTCAAGCAGCATTCGGTCTATATCTTTCAGTGTTAGCCTTAGGAGAGTGATATCATTCATGGTCACCTGGTTGAAATAGGGGAATTTTTGTAAGGGAAAAGTAAAAGGACCCCGCTCATGCTGGGCTGTTTGCAGTTGGCTAAAAGGGATCATCCTGGAGAATAGCCACACAGAGGAGTGGGGGGAGGTGTGTACTGCACATCCACCCGAAAACCTCAGCCCCTCCTTTTAAATGTGAAACCCAACCAGCATTGCTTGCTATGGGAAAGGAGGGCGCTGCAGTTTGAAACCATTCCCACATGTTATGAAGGCGTTAGAAGCAAATCCCGCATAGCCATTGGCTTACCATGGCTGCCTGGAAACCCAATTCTGTTGCCCAGCCATGTGTGATGTGTCACCATACCGGCAGACACTCAATATAGAAGGCAAAATGCCATCTTGTACCTAAAGCACATGTGCTGTCTGCTGTGATTTGCTTGATTCCCTATGAAAGAGTCTCCCTTTTGTTCTCAGAAATGCATCATCTTAAATTTTACTCTCCCTTTTTATCCCCCCACAGGTGCAAATGTTTCTATGCTCCTCCTATCATCTCCATCCCTGAGGTTATCACAGCCACCAGGTAATTTGCCTCAACCTCCCACCCCACCGTAAACGTGTCCCCCTTACTCTCACAGATATTATGAAGCACACAGCAAGCAGCAATAACAATGGGAATGTTGGTTGTGCTGAGGTTTTGTCAGCAAACAGCGCCAGCGAGCTTTTAAACATCCAAAGGCACATTCTACCACCATTCTGCACTTGCTCAGCCTATAGTTGAACTGCTCCTTACTACTGTCCAGGCTGCCTGTGTACGGCTTCATGAGCCATGGGAGCAAGGGGTAGGCTGGGTCCCCAAGGATAGCTATTGGCATTTTAACATCCCCAACGGTAATTTTCTGGTCTGGGAAGTAAGTCCCTTCTTGCAGCTGCTCGAACAGCCTGGAGTTCCTAAAGATGCGAGCGTCATGCACCTTTCCCGGTCATCCCATGTTGATGTTGGTGAAATGTCTCTTGTGATCCACCAGTGCTTGCAGCTTGAGAAGTACCCCTTGCAGTTTACATACTAGTTGGCAAGGTGGTCCAGTGTCAAGATAAGGATATGCATTCCGTCTATCGCCCCGCCAGAGATAGGGAACCCCATTGCAGCAAAGCCATCCAGTATGACCTGCACATTTCCCAGAGTCACTACACTTGATAACAGAACATCAGTGATTGCATTGGCTACTTGGATCACAGCAGTCTCCACAGTAGATTTGCCCACTCCAAATTGATTCCCGACTGACCGGTAGCAGTCAGGCATTGCAAGCTTCCACAGGGCTATCGCCATCTGCTTCTCAACCGTCAGGGCAGCTCTCATCTTGGTATTCCCGCGCTTCAGGGCAGGAGAAAGCAACTCACTAAGTTTAAGGAAAGTGGCCTTACGCATGCGAAAGTTTCGCAGCCCCAGGGAATCATCCCATACCTGCAACACTATGCGGTCCCACCAGTCTGTGCTTGTTTGCTGGGCCCAGAATCGGCGTTCCACTATATCAACCAGCCCCACTGCCACCATGATGTCCCAATTGCCACAGCCCGTGCTTTCGGGAACGTCTGTGTCCATGTCCTCCTCACAATTGTCCTCGTGCTGGCATCTCTTAGCCAGGTTCTGCACATACTGCTGGATAATGCACGAGGTGTTTACAATGCTCACAACAGCAGCGGTGAGCTGAGCGGGCTCCATGCTTGCTGTGCTATGGCGTCTGTACAAGTAACCCAGGAAAAAAGGTGCGAAACGATTATCTGCCATTGCTTTCATGGAGGGAGGGAGAGAGGGAGGGGAGATTGACGACATGTACCCAAAACCACCTGCGACAATGTTTTTGCTCCCAATGGAGCTTAACCCAGAATTCCAATGGGCAGCCAAGACTGTGGGAACTGTGGGATAGCTACCCACAATGCACCATTCCATGAGTCGATGCTAGCCATGGTATTGAGGACGTACTCCGTGAACTTAATGTGCTTAGTGGGGATGTACACAATCGACTGTAGAAATCAATTTCTAAAGATCAACTTCTATAAAATCGACCTAATTTCGTAGTGTAGACATACCCTCAGAGTATGGTGTTGCATCCCTGCCTATCCTGGCTATTAGCCATTGATAGACCTTTCCTCCAGGAACTTATCTAGTTCTTTTTTGAACCCTGTTATAGTTTTGGCCTTCCTGACATCCCATAACAAAAAGTCCCACAGGTTGACTGCATTATTTGAAGTAATTCCTTTTGTTTGTTTTAGCCTGCTGCCTATTAATTTCATTGGGTGATCCCTAGTTCTTGTGTTATGTGAAGTAGTAAATAATATTTCCTTATTTACTTGCACCACATAGACCTCTATAATACCTCCCCTTAGATAAATAATAAAGGCACCAATCCCTACCCCAGAGAATTTACATTCCAGCTGTCAGATAGAACACAACTAAGAGATTAAACAAAGACGTGTCAGAAGGTTAGGAGCATGACATAATAATATGAAACGTAATAAACAAGCAATAAATGACCCTTATAATTATGGACTGTATATAGAGATATCATGTCAAACAGCAGGAAGGAAATAGTCTCACTATATGGCTCAGCTAAGGAAGAACCAGAACATTTAGGTTAACTATCGGTAGGGTAGGGGGGCTTTGACAGCGGAGATCTCTTAATTCATAGCATACAGAAGGGAAGCAGTAGAAACTCTGAAGCACTAGAAAAATGAATAGTAATAAATCATTCTGCACTGACAACGGTGTAGGCTGGAAGACTTACCATAATAAAGTCAATGTAGATGCTGTATTTCCTATATTTAGAATGGAAATTGTGCTGAGGTATTTATACTCTACCACAGTAAATGCTTTTGCTTTGTTCTTTGGTGCCTAGGGTACTACAAATTAGAGATGGAAAATACATTAGTCTCTGTTCTTTCTAATCAGTTTTTCTCAGCCCATTTCAGGAAGACAAAGACTCCTTTTCTGTTGGTTCTTCCCACATTCCAAATGACTTGCCTAGAATTTCACAAGTGCCTGTTGGCACCTACTGTGCTAGCCAATGTGGATGAAGTTACCAGGGACCTATCCCAAATTGGATCAGTCATTGTCAGACTTGAAGCTGCTGACCCGTCAACATAAAGGTATCACCTTAGACTTCTTATGGCAAAGCCAAGTAGCTTCCAATCACTGTTGCCCAGATCCCACCTATATTTTGCAATAGATTACTGACGACTGACTCAATCCAATATTTATCGTGAGGTGTTATTTTTCCTTATTATCCCACATGCGTCATAGATGCCTGCTCCTTTTCTATAATCATGTTTTTCAATAGAGGGTTTTGAAGCAATCATCCATTTTTTCCCCTGCCCCTTGTGTTTTAGGACATGGCATTAAATCAGTGACCAGTCTACAGCCAGATGTAATATATCACATTATTTGTAGCAGAGGGGGAAAGTATGCCCAAAACCACAGCTTTCTAGGAACCTCAGTCACTATTCCAGGAATAATATTCACAGTATATACCATATTGAAACCATGACTGCTGGGTGCTACATTTCTTCACATATGCTCACAGCACAGACTGCACTTCTGAGGTTTTTGAAAGCTGTGAATAATTAGATCCAGTCTGTTCTCCCACTTAGTAAATCATTTTTATGGCTGGCATCAACCATAACTGCCCATTGAAAAGCAGCCTTGCTTGTCTGCCCTCTGACACACACCAGTTCCAGGAGATGACTCCCTGTTTATGCTACCTCATTGTGTCAATAAGTCACCACTAAAAAAGGCTGATTTTTCACTAAATCTTGGGGAAATTAGCTATTCAGTAATGACAAGATAAAAAGGTACAAGAAAAAAAAGAAAAGAAAAGAAAAGAAAGATTGAGAAATATTTGTAATCTCTTCATACCTCATCAGCATTGCCACGCAAGATTAGGATGTAATTCTTTGGTGGGTTCGGTAATTCAGAGTGAATCTGATCCCACTGAAAGGAAGGCTTGCCTATGATTCCTCCATTCAGCATTCTTGAGCCACACAAAAGGGACAAAATGGTAGATTAAGTAGCCAAGTCTAGGGAATACTCAAAGTGACATAATTAGCTATTTCATGCTTCTGACCTCCCAAAGCAGCTGTTCTTGGGTAGAAATGTGCAGCCAAAACCGTAGTGTATTGTGGTACTGTCTCTCCAAAATGAACCTTCCACCAAAGAGCCTTCCACTGTGATGCGTCTCTCATGTCATGCAGGGACACTCAGGGTCTGCATGCTCAGACTCTGTAGGAGTAATCTTGTCATATAACTAACAGAGTGTTGTGATTATATCCCTGGTCTCACAATGAGTTCTTGAAGTACAAAGGCTGCAGCATACTCACAAGTAACACACTTTTGGCTGCCTGACAATGTAAGAAAACACAACAAAAGCTGCTCTAACTTTTGCTAAGTTTTGAACTTGCTCTGCCTCGAGGACTGAGTGAGGGAAAGGTGGCAGAAAGCAACCATGTCCAAGTACACTGAGCACAACGTGGGAACACTTGAAGATCTGCCCCTGTTAATGAGAAATTGGAAACAAGATTTTAAAAAATGAAAACTTTGCTCTAAATTACCTCTGTACCATGTTAGAACAAAGCATTCTTCAAAGGTAAGATGAAATGGAGTTTAACGTGTATTTTGCTGCCTAATGTGCAACAGCAAATCTATGTAACTACATAAAGAAAAGTAGGAGAAGAATATGCAAAACCATCCATTAAGCAAAACAGGCAAAAATTAGGGCCTAACCCTTGAACAAAGTAGAAAGAAAGTAGAGATTGCATTAAGCCATGGATCAATCTACCATCAGGCCAAGAACATAATGATAAACCTACAGAGATCAAACCCCCAATACAATGTGTTCTCCTAACTTGGGTAAAATGTACCTACCCCGACTGATAGCTGAATACTTTCCTTTTTCACACTTCCACACTAGTAATTCAAAAAAATATTAAATAAAATGTAGTCAGTGTCACGGAGATTCGACACAATTCACTTCAATATAATGAACACAAGGGAGTTTGCTAATACATTGCCTGCTCCTTTCAAACCCACTCCTACAAACTTTATTGGCAACTTTCAGAAGTCAGTACAAAATCCCTCTTCTTTCCAAACTGTCTTCTCTCTGTCAGCCAGGGCCGGCTCTAGCTTTTTTGCTGCCCCAAGCAGCAAAAAATAAAGCGTCGCCCCTAGCCCCCCCACCGAGCGCCACGCCGCCCCCCCAGCCGAGCACCACGCTGCCCCCACACCGAGCACCGCCGGAACCCCCCCAGAGCGTTGCCCTCCAGGCCGACCCCCGCCGAGCGCCGCACGCCGGAGCCCACCCCCTGCCCCCCGCGCCAAGCACCGCCGGAACCCCCCATCCCGAGCGCCGTGCCGCCAGAGCCCGCCCCCTGCCAAGCGCCGCCGGAACCCCCCTCCAGCGCCATGCCCGCGCCACACCCCCACCGAGCGCCGCGCGCCGGAACTCCCCCTGCCGCCAGGCGCCCCGCCGCCGCACCCCCCGCCCCGGAATGCCGCGCCGCGCTCCCCCCGCCGCCCCTTACCAGGTGCCGCCCCAAGCATGTGCTTGGGTGCCTGGAGCCGGCCCTGCTGTCAGCAAATCCCACACTCACAACAAAGGGAGCACAGAGCCAAATGACAGCCTAGTGCTCACCAGACAGAACTTTTATAAGAGTTTCCCCTATCTCAAAAGCTCTTCTCTTTGTGTATCATGACAGGTTTCAGAGTGGTAGCCATGTTAGTCTGTATCAGCAAAAACAACGGGGAGTCCTTGTGGCACCTTAGAGTCTAACAAATTTATCTGATATATTACAAAACTTAAACCTATTTTCCCCAATACTAATTTCCCCCTACTGTTATTCACACCTTCTTGTCAACTGTCTGAAATGGACCAATGTCATTATCACTTCAAAAGTTATCTTTCCTCCCTTGGTATCCTGCTATTAAGTGAATTGTCTTGTTAGACTGACCTCACACTTGGTAAGGCAACTCCCATCCTTTCATGTATTTATACCTGCTCCTGTATTTTCCTCTTCATGCATCTGATGAAGTGGGTTCTAGCCCACAAAAGCTTATGTCTAAATAAATGTGTTAGTCTCTAAGGTGCCACAAGGACTCCTCGTTGTTTTTTCTCTTGTGCATGTATTTCCATCTCTCATGATAGCTGTTTCAGTTGGTCTCCATCTCTGCAGCTGGCAGAATCAAGAGGGGGTATTAGGCAGGAATTTTGTTTTTAACTTTAAAGTGTGGTTTCTTTTAAAAAGTTTTGTTATTTTCAAAATATTTTTATAAGAGCTATTGGTGGGGGATTGTCTGTAGGGAAATTTCTGCTCTCCTAAATGCTTCACACCGCAAGCTGCCAGAAAGTGGGGGTGGAAAGGGAGGAGCACAGCTGGCAAAAATATGTACCATGGAAAAATATTTTCAGCAAATTACTAAATGATTTTTTAATAATGCAGTTTTTTATCTTGGGGAAGGACTCAGCACCTTTTTTATTCTCAGACATATTAGTAATATCCTGGAAAGAGCCATTCCCATATTCTAGACTGAAACAGCACTATGTTAACGAGCACTAGAGAGCTTTTAATTTTTGCCAGCAGGGTCTACTCAGGACTGTTAGTGTGCAACATGTTGGCGTGCTTTAGAAATTACACATCATTGCAGCACCATGTAGACAAGCCTTAGATCTTTGGCATAACTGAAGGAGAGAGAGTCCCTCAAAACTGGGATGGAGTTTTACACAAGAATGAGCACTTGCTGGGACAGGACTTTGAGAGTTTTAGACCCTTCTGCTATAATGAACTCCATGGGCACAGACCCTGCATGCACACAGGAGGAAGGATGATCTTCACTGGGACTCAAGAAACCTAAGTTCAATTCCTGGCTCTGTCACACTCTACATGAATGACTCTGTGTGAGTCAATCTATCATCTGTCTCAGTTCCCCACCTGCCCAATGGGGATACAACTTCCCTATTTCAGTGGGGCATTCTGAAGATAAAAACTGTTAGTGATTGTGGGATGCTCAGATACTGCTGTGATAAGAGCTAAATGGATAGATAAATTGCCCCACTGGTGTGTGCTGAGCATAACTCGGTGCAGGATCTGGGCCTCAGTTCCATATGGCAGGATAGCATGTACACAGTAAAGCTGTGAACTATTTATTTTACTACTAAATCTTAGTGACCTAAATAATACCTGTCAGAAGCCAGCAATATATTTTACCTGCCATCAAATGATAATCCAGCTAACCATGTCATCCAGATTCTAAACAACTTTTCTTTTTAAAAATCCATCACCTTATGAATAATAGAATAGCGTAACTGTAGGCTGCACACTTGAGAATAAATTGTGGAGTTGTGTTTGTAACTCCATAGCTAAGATTGTACTTTCCAATAGAATGCTGATTTTGCCCAACTTCCCACAAATTCTTAATATAAAGGTCATTTTTTGCATGAAATGTTGAATATATAGTCTCCTGAAAGTAGAGACTAAGACTGTTTGAGTTGCATGATGTACTCAATACATTTCTTCACTTTCAAATGTTTGGCCTTTATCAGAACACAGTTTGGCTGGTGCAAAAGCCATTTATTTGACAGGGTTTCATGGAAGGTTGAGGGTTTTTAAAATAAATTCTAATAGCTAGTCCTGGCCCTGCTTGCCACCTAGGGGGCTCTGTAGGGAAGTGTGCAACTCAGAGTCATTTTGGAAAGACCCAGCCTAGAACAAGGTGAGGTAAATTGTGCCTATGTGCTTTAGGGAGCAGCCTGCTTTGTCTCTCTCTCTTTTTGGTTATTGTTTGTTATCTTTCTGGATTTTAAGCAAAAAGTATGATACACTGCTACCTTCCATCCAGCAAGAGTGTTTTATGTTTTTATCTAACTTTTCTGTCTGTATGCTGTGAACACAATTATTTTGATATTTTGATTGGAATGTTAATCAAGATTTACTTTAGGTTTATATATCATAGATTCATAGACTTTAAGGTCAGAAGGGACCATCTTGATCATCTAATCTGACCTTCTGCACATTGCAAACCACAGAACCTCACCCGTTTACTCCTGTAATAGACCCCTCTGGCTGAGTTACTGAAGTCCTCAAATCATGATTTTAAGACTTCAAGTTACTGAGAAGCCATCATTTACAAGTAGTTTAAACCTGCAAATGACCCATATCCATACTTCAAAGGAAGGCAAAAAACACCAGGGTCTGCCAATCTGACTCAAGAGGATTAGCCTTTTCTTCAGTGAACACTGCTTTGTTCTCCAATTTGGAGGATACAACCCTGACATTGACTGTATTTGCCATTCACTTAATTTTTGCACTGTAGTCATTCTACAAACAAGGATATCTGTGTCATTGTCTTACTGTTCTCCAGGCTGTGGATGCTTGCAGCTGAATTGGGAAACATTATTCCATTTGTGCCTATGGCACATTTCACCAAATATTGGAAAATACCTTGGCTCATGTTCTTGACCACATGCAGTGCATGGGAGTTTTATCCTGTCAGAAAACCCTCCTGTTCCACCTCCTTTTAAACCATTTTATTATTTTGATTTCCTTCATTTCCAGTTTGTTCATTTAGAGAAAGATGCCACATGAACTAACTCTTCATTCTGCACTGGCTCTATGGCTCCACTCCTGCAATGAACTCGCAGACTTCAACGGCACTTGGAAAGGCACAGGGGTCTGTCTTCACAAAGTTCTTTGCAGAATCAGGGCCTCGGAACCTGAATCTGAATTTCCCTACTTTTGCTAGCTACTTAAATTTCTATAACTCAAGGTAAGAGTAAATCTGTTTCTCCACAGCAATTTACACCTCACATAGTCACTCTATATTCCACATAGAAGCCTACTTTATTGACAAGTCAGTTTATAATACTATAGCTCCATAAATTTACATTTGAGCAGGAAGTTGGTCACATATGCACTAACTGGTTCACATAGTATTTGATAGTGAAGAAAAGGCAACTATCTTTCAAAATTCAGACTATTTTCAGAGGCTTTAGTACCCCAAAGGTATCCATAACGTGTGTGCCAAATCTGTTTTATCAACTTTACCATACTATGTATGCACTGAATGCCTCCAGTACTGCTGGAGCTGCCAAGTAGATAAACATTGCTTGTCTTTAGGTGCTCTCCCTGAAAGCTTGCATGGAGGAAAATTCAAATTGTTGCTTAAATTGATGCCAATTTTCTTTAAATCCAACAGACACATAGGCAGTACATGCACCATCTTTGGGATATGATGTAATGTTTAATCACTAAGGAGGGTAGGTTGGCTGAAGAGATGGTACAGCACTTTTATTACCTGCACAAGCAGACAGCCCAACAGAGCCTTTTGGACAAAACTAGGTTATACCCAGAGGTTAAGCAGATACTAATGCAGTCACTCCCATAAATAACTTTGCATCATCTTATTAGCATAGTCACTCCCATGCTTGTAACTGTCATTAGTCATTTTTAAAACATTCTACTCACAGGGAAAATTTAGCAATATTCATTTTTCATATGCACATCTTGCATCCACAAACCACAACTACCAACGTTGCAAGATATAGAAAATACTTTCAAGCACCACTTAAATATTTTCAGTTGATGTTAAAAATGTATACCCGTCTTGTTTTCATTGTTTGAGGTTGCTTTTGTAACAAAATGTGAACCTTTAAATCATGGGCAGCCGGTGACCCGGCCGTTGAGGGAGAATAGCCCCCGCCCTTCCCCGTGTACTCAAGACCCCGCCCCCTCCCCCACATCCCCTGCAGGAGCCCAGAGCATGCCCACCACGACTCCCAGCCCCAGCGCCAGGCAGCCAGAGGGCAAATCTGGTTTTCAGTAACCACTCACTATATTAGACTTGGCTGTATAGATAGGACTCAAGAGCTGGGATGCTTAAATAAGACTGTATTTGCCTTCTTGGTAACCAGTGTGCTATTACAGAAGCTGTTTGGTTATCGGCTTGGTGAATCTAGAAATAGTCCCCCACACTGGTGGTTTATTCTGTCTTCCCCATTTTTTGCAGTTTTCCCTGAATACGCAATCTCAGTGTGGCCCCTTCAGGCACCCAGTCACAGCATCTTAGAAACATCTGTTTAACATATTGCTTTGAAAATTGTGAAATACCAGAAATGTTCATTAAAACTAATAAGCTTGTAGCAAAGCTACAGACTCTGTGTCTCAGCCCTCCTCTGAGCCATGTGGACTCTTAAGTATCAACCACATGGGCTCGATTTGCATGCACAGACTGAGCCGTGTTGTAACAAGGCACACTGCATACCATTTTTCCAGTTATCCCCTTCTCTCAGAAGCAAGCATGTGTTACAAAATTCAGGGTCACCAATTCTATGGTCTGATGAGGTGCCACAGGTTGGCAGAAATGTCAGCTGAAATGCACTACCAATTGAAAAGCGTAGTTGTCTTTGATAATCTTCACCATTTAAACACCTCTAACTTCAGTTTGTTCTTATGGGAGGGGGAAATGATTTTTAATGAGTTTTCTGCTGTATTTGCAGCAGCAAGCCACTTTTCCAACAATAACTATTAATTATTTTTAAGTACTGAGAGCAGACATGTCCCTCTGCAAGGCATGGAAAAAGAAATGGTCCCTGTCCTGAGAAGATTACAAAGTAAAGAACGATGCTCACAAAAGAGAGCTAGACACAGATTTTTTCAAAAAGTATTTAGGTACCTAAAGATGCAGATACACACTGGGACATTCAAAATAACCTAGATGCCTAACTCCTAATCTGGACCTTAGTTCTAATCCTTGTTTTGTCTCTTCTCTCCGCCACATACACCAGGTTTCCTTACTTGCCTCTTCAGCATGGTGTGTTGCCCACTTTGTTGTGGTGTTTATCTAATGCAGACTAAGATCCTTGGGTCAGGACTCTCTGTAAAGTAGCAGGCACACCAATGATGGTCTATACACACAAGGAATACAATCAATTTCTTTCCATTTGTAGAGATATTACTTATTCTAAGGGTATTCTACATTTTCAGTGCAGGGAATATCCCTTAACCTCTAAAATTGGAAGGAGTTTTTAACATGCCCCCACTCTGTGTTTGTGGTCTATAGATCTATAAATTGCACCATTGAGTGTCTGAAACACAGAAACCTCAAGAGCATGCATCTATTTTTCCCATAGACAGTGCAGTGCAAATGATATACTCCATATAGCTGCCTAGGGATTCCAGATACTGTGTAAGCCTATGGCATGATGTAAGCACTTATAACTAATGAGGCATTAGTAAATAATGAGTAACACAATAAGATGTTATATGCTCCAGGATCCTGCATTTTGAGTGCATTGAGAGGAATTAAGGCAAAGGGTGAAGGCCTTTAACTGTCCTTGAATTACCCTTTATAGGATTAGACATTTATATGGACAATGAGACTATCTACACTCACATTAGATGGAATAATATTTTTTAGAAGGTACTTAAACACTCTCATGCTCCAAGGCATAAGCCAACCACTTGCTCACAGGTGTTAGGAAGAAACTTTTCCTATCCTGTAAATGTCTACTGTCGGCCTCCTTCCCACCTGTCTCTGAAGCAGGGCCGGCCCACAACATTTTGGCACCTGAGGCGGGGGGCTCAAATGACACCCCCATACCCCCTCGCTTGAGCCAAAACTTTGAAAGGTCTCAATTCTTCCTTCTTCCTGTTCTACTCCTCTCATGATACTGCTCTGCTACCTACCCCAATAAAGGAGAACTAACAACTTAAAATGCCTTGTTCAAAAATTTTAAGTAACACTTAACTTTCAAATGCCTGAATAGCAAATGTAACTTTTCTTGTCTACATAGTAAACACTGGCATTTTTATCTGAATAATAAAAGTGGTGCTTTCCGTGTCTTCTTGGTTGCAAAGATTTGAACTGCTTCCTGCTGAAGGTCCACAGTCTGGGACAGTTCAAGAGATGGTTGCAAGGCCTACCAGCCTCTCCTGTGTCATTGTGGAGCGTAGATGTGTTTTTATTAACTTCAGCTTAGAGAAGCTGCGTTCTCCACTGGCAACTGTTACAGGAAGTGTTAGACGTATGCCCAGAACAACAAAAGCATTTGGAAAGAGGGTGGTCATCTTATTCGTGCACATATATTCCAGAACAGCCTTTGGAGTTGATCCTGCTGAAATGCATCTTGAAAGGGCTTTCAATTCATCACCTAAATCACTCGCATCAATATCGCACATGTCATCATGTGTCAACAATATCTCTAGTGTCCTGCATTGCTGGTGCAGGTCGTCTTCAGGTATAGTGAGGAGTTTTGGAATATCATACAACATCCCAAATATACTGCTGTGTTCCTTGAGCTGCATGAAACGTTCTTCAACTGACTGATTGCACAATCTAGCACCTAGTTAAAGAATTCAACTTTGAATTGTTGTTTGGGGTCTCTTATGGGATTATCCTGTGCCTCGTAATCAAAATGTCGTCTTCTTCAGTGACTCTTGTATTCTTGAATGGGTGGGAAAATAGCTTCAGTGTGAAGTTCCTCTGCCAACTTCTGTGCACTCTTCAGAATGTTTTGAAATCCCTCATCTGACCCTAGGTATGACTTTGCATGTCCAGTTGTTCCATTGGATCCGTGACTGCACTCCTCTGTTCTTTCCTCTCATGTTGCCACCATTATCGTAGCCCTGACCTCTCATGTCAGCTATCACAATTCCCATATCTTCCAGCTTTTTAAGAAGCACATTTGTCATACCAGCTCCCGTAGTATCATCAATGTCAATAAATTCCAGAAAATGCTCTCTGACAGTCACCATTGCAGGGACATTTTCATTAGGTTCTGTTGTTACAAAACACCATTAAAGTCATTTGTTCCGTATGGCTGACGTCAAGTGTGCAGTCCAGAATAACAGAGTAATATCTTGCTGACTTCAGATCTGCCACAATCTTCTGTTTGACTTTTGTTGCCAGTAACTGTATGATTTTATTTTGAATTGTTTTTCCAAGGTAGTGGTGTGTGTACATTTCTTGGGTGGTGACTTTTCTTAGGTGCTCCTGGAGTACAGCATCAAACTCAGCCATCAGCTCCACAATTTTAAGGACGTTTCCATTATTTCACACATATAACTGATCTGAAGTGCCAGGCAGTGCCAGGTTTTGGGTAGCAAGCACTCTCACAATGGCAATGAGCCTTTTCAGAACATTTTGACAGTAAAGAGACTGATGCAATCTTCTCTTGATGCTGATCATCTATAGAGGCCTTTAACCTTAGTCTCATCTCAAGCTCTTTCCACCTATGGAATGCTCTCTGGTGATTTGCTGCCTTCCCATGGCATGCCAGATTTCTAGCCAGATTTTTCCAGTCCTTTGTTCCTGTAGAACCCAATGTGGCTGAAACATTAGACTGGAAGAGTTTGCAACAAAAACAGTATGCAGCATTCTGGGTTTTTGAGTACATAAGCCATGGCCTCTCCACATTGTCACCACTGGGGATTTCATGCCAGTAATGTGTTGGATGGAAACTTCTATTTTCATTGTCTTTGGAAAACATGAATCTTTTCACTTGCTGTTGCCCATGTAGTACAAGCAAGTTCCTCAGGCTACTGCTCAAGTGGGTCCACGGTCCTGGATCATCTAGACTTAAGGAACTAAACTCAGCAGCAGCTGTTTCTTGTGCCTCCACCCCCCTCTTCTCTGATCTAGACTTTTCTTCAGGAATGTGCATGGTTACATCCATTTGAGATGGAGATATGGATACTGCAGTGGCTGCCAGGTCACCTGCACTTCGACTAACTGGAAGATCAAGCATCGCTTCACCACTTACATCCTCACTGGGGCCGGAAGGCTCACCATGAACATTTGTGTCTATGTACCTCAGGAGGACTCCTTCCTGCTTAGATAGAAAAGCTTCCTTTGCTCTCTTTTTTTCTGAATGCTGCCCCAGAGGGGCATTTTCGTCTTTCACTCATGACTGCTGTTCTGTGCCCGCTATAGTGGCTCTCAACACTCAATTGAAGGGGACAAATAAGCAGGCTGGTAGCATGGCCTGAGTGAGAGAAGATATCAGCATCTTAAGGGCCTAACTGGCTCCTACTACTGCCTGTTCTCCTCAAGAGGGTTCAGGGAAGCAGCAGGAAACAGGAAGCTCTCTGAGAAGCTGATGTTAATCAGTCCAGGCTCCTGGAGGGGCTAGAGAGGTACATAAGAGGCTCCTCCTCTCTCTCCCTGCAGCTCCTGCTGCTTTCTGTTATTCCCTCTCACTTTTTCTCCTGCCTGTCTGTTATATCTCTTGTGCCCTCCTTCCTCTAGCACAGCACTCCACCATCTCTGTGCATCTAGAACAGAGAGAATACATACACACCAGCAGCAGACAGAATTTTCTACACTCTGGGTCCTAGTGGCGCCCCCCACCCCCACCCCCACCCAGTCTGGCACCTGAGGCGGCTGCCTCAGTTCACCTCATGGTAAGGCCAGCCTTGCTCTGAAGCATCTGTTTCTGGCCAGCAACGGTGGAAGGACACTTGACCAGATGGAGGACTACTCTGATCTGATACAGCAATTTTTATGTTCCTACAGAACTCTTCTTATTGAAGTTGCATCAGGCATAGCTATTTATTTTTACACTGTTTTATTAAAGACATCTTTCTTCAAGATGAATCAGTCACTTTTATTAATATTTTGATGAAAAAGGAATCTAATGTTCTCCTTGATAGTGCTTTTCAAAAACATGTTAGGTTTCTTTTCCTTCTTATCCACTAGGTGGTACTGCTGCCCTTAAAAATTAAGCTATTGTGGTCAAAGAATACAAACTTAGTGCTGGATTTTTATGGAATTTTCACAGTTATTCACTAATTTCCTCTCTTTCTTACAATTCATTTCCATGATATTCCATGAAATTTCCAAGACAAAAAAAGGAACCCTTAAAGAGAGATTTAATGTTTTAGTGACTATTCCATTACTGGAGGAAAAAACTAACTTGTTAGAAGCAGGATTGAACATGAACCATAAAGTTCAGCTCTAGAGCCAAACTTGCCCAAAGTTCATGCTGTTCACAGCTTGGTTGACTGGGGGTGTCATTGATACCCCAAGAAGAGACTCAGGGATCCCAGAGTAGCCCTCCTATTGCTTACGTCTGTGTTCCCAAGATGTTGACCTGTTAATCTGTACCTGCAAGGTGAAAGGAGGGGGCCTGCCCTAGTAGAATTGCCAGGGTTTACAAGGATCTCCCTATGCTCTTCAGGAAACTCCCCATAATAGACTAGATCTGTTCATCCTTGGGAGGACTCAGATACAGCTCTCCACTAAAGGAATAACACCCAGGCAGTACTTTTCCAAAACAAAGTGTTTTCTTTATTTAGTGTAACTAACCTTTCCTAATGCAATTAATCTAAACCTAAATTAAAACAAACACAAATCCCTTAGCACAAGTATACAAGCTAAAGTACCCAAGACCGTAATGTCATACAGTTGGAATGGCTTAAGTGATTATGCTCTGCACATGGTGATCAGTCATATGCAGGACACTGACAGCAAATCTTAATAAACCCTAAAGTTTATACATACAGAACAATGAAAGATTCATAACACGAACACACACTTTTATTAACCCAAGCATACACATTCATTAACCCTATTTCTATTCTATTGTTTATACTATGGCTAGCATGTTTACTCTCCGTCAGCTTCTCCCCCTCTGTTCTGTCAGGGTCTTTCTGCTCTGTGCCAGTAGCCCCACTACTGCTGGTGGTTTTGCTGCTGCTTCTTTGCTCTTAATTATGGAATGACGACTATTATGGGATAGTGATCCTTACCTAGTTTTGGATTGAGTATGCCTGACTGACCTCTCCCTGCAGTTTTGGAGTGACCTTTACCTGACCACAGTTCACACCCCACCCAGCAACATACCAGCCATAGGCTAACCTGCTTAAACTTCTAATTCATTGTCCTTGGCTGTATGTCAACGTTGTATGCCCATTTACAATTATGAGACTTTTAAACTATAATCCACCACCTCATTTCTTTAATATATATCTTAATTGTTAACTTATGCATCTCAATGTTAAGGTCTAGTGCTGCTACCCTCCCTTACCAATTTAATTTTATTTTGGTTTTCCCTCTATTTTCAGTTAATAGTGGCAAAGCAATGACTTTCAGTGCTGTGCTTAAGAAACAAAATAGAGCAGCTCAAAATCCTTTTCATATGATCATAGATTAGGACATTATGGAGGTGGGGAAGATGGCTGCAAAGTTGATTATTTGGCTAGTGGGTAGAGTCAAGCAGCTCTAAAGTGGATATAATGGGTGGCTAGTGCACTAGCCAACCTAGCCTGGATCAAATGAGACCAGAGGTTGATCCCCGCCTCTGCCACAGACTCTCTGTGCCTCAGTTGCCCATTGGCAAAGGAGGTTATACAGATTAAAATTATGAGGTACTCAGATAGTACAGTAATGGGGCCCATACCAGTACATAAGATAGATCAGGTTCTACGTGGATGTTTGTGTCTTTTAGGGCTTGTCTACACTGGCACTTTACACTGCTGCAACTGTCTCACTCAGGGGTAAAAAAACACCCCCCCTGCCTGCAGCAAGTTTCAGCGCTGGAAAGCGCCAGTGTAGACAGTGCAATGTAGCGCCAGTGTAGACAGCAGGCTCCCAGGGAGCTCACAGAAGTGTGTGGGTGGCAGTGGTGGTTCTGGTTCCAGTGGCTGGGCAAAGGGGACACAGATAACAAGCGAGATAGATGGGCACTGACTCTGCCACTCAGAGCTGCCACCTGGAGACTGAGGTGAAGCTGGGACCAGCAGAGCATCCTCTCCTCTCTGATCCCTGGGCAGCCAAGAAGCAGCAGCCAGCTCTCTGCCTCCTCTCTGACCCCCAGAGTGGGGTGCAGCTTCAGCCTCTCGCCAGGCCTGAGGGAACAGGAGAGCCCTTGAAGGAGGCAAGCAGGGGAGGGAAAATATAAACTGGATACGGGAGTGGTCCCTGGGACTAATGGGAGGTTCAATGGCAGAGGAGGATTGTATAAGAGGGGATTGGAGTGCCTGGGAAGTGGTCCCTGGGGGATATAGAGAGGAGGATTGGTGGGGGTGCTGGAAAATGAAGTAGTAGGGACTGGGAATATCCATTGTGTCACTGAGTGTAAATTGGAGAACTGGGGGTTTTTTTGAGGGCTGCAACATTGGATACATTTCAAGGTGGGAACCTAAGAAGCCGTCCAGAGTATTTTGGGGTGGCTAACTGTGGTGGGGATTGATGATCATCTCAAGGCAGGTTTGCCCCTATGCAAATATATTTATAGTGTGAGTGGTTCAACACCTCATGGAAATTCAGTTTGCCACCAGAGATGCATGGTTTTAAAATGCCTAAGCCATCTGTTACAATTAAATGTCATAGCAAGGAATCTGAGCATGAGGGGATGTATGTTGCTGTTATAATTTCCTGGTTCAGGTAGCTAATGGTTAGTGTAGATTCTGAACTTTTTTTCCCCTCTGAAACATACATTGATTGTAAGCAACAAAGAAACCAAAAAAGTACTGTTTTAAGCTTGTTTTTAGTTCCAAAAAGCTTTCAGTACCAGAGCATAATGCTTAATTCAAAAAGGTATTACAGAGAAACCAGAATTTATACTGGTTTTATTTATATATGGTCATTTGAGATATTTCATTAATGTAAATATAATAAAAATAAAATATTTTTAAAGGGATAAAATGAAAACACAAATTTACCAAACAAAAAATTGTTATAAAAGAAGAATTTCATGGGACTCTAAGAATACCCAGGGCTGACGAGGGGGAGGGGTGGAGCTGTTTAGCCGGTCCGCCCTTGCTGGGGGGCCCAAAAAAAAATTTTCACCGATGCCCAAACCCGCTCTCGGCGGCCCTGAGAATACCATATGCTTTCTCAGTAAAGCAAACATTTAATGCACACAAAACACATTGTAAACTGCATACAACATTGTAAATAGTGTTTGGAATACTCTGAATATCTATTAAACACAAGCTATTAAACAATGAATTTACCTGAGTTCCTTATACACATCTTCCCCTTTCATTTTCATTACAAAGATTCAGTGTAAGGTTTCAAAATAACATTTTCTATACTTCAGCACACAGATCAAAACACATTCCCCTCTGATCTTCTCTCAGAGGTGATTTCTCAGTCTTTATAGTATGACCATAATATATATTAAGTGTCATCTGTACTCTTCAGAGCTTGAGAAATGTCATCACCTCAGTCCTTTCAAATACTTCAGAACCCTGTGAGCAAATAGCCTGGGGGACCTCCACAGCTAGCAGCTTTCCAGCTCTCAGCTTAATGGCTGATTAGGTATCAGTTGCTGGTGAAACCAAAGTCTGTAGCCTGCATCTAAAAAGGCACAGGGAGTGGGATCAGTATATGAAATATCTATTCCCTGGGTCGCTAGAAGACTTTTAGCGTTTCTCAAATGCGGCTACTGTGGCTGCATTCGGCCACCAGGGGCTTTTCTTGCGGCAAGAGTCTTCTGGGCTATGATAGGTGCTACTTTGTTCCCTCCACCCCTGTGACAGTGTACCCCATAAGGCTTTATGGGGAGGGGGTGCTTATAAATGTATGTATGACATAACTGGGATATGTTTTGTGCTGTCTGTGCCAGGTAACATATCTCCGTAAAGGTTATGGTCTACTATATCTATTCATCCTATTTGTACATATATATATCATTTTCTACTTGAGGTCAAGAATATGGGCTGTATGCTTGCTTGGTTTCTAAGTAAGCTTTGGGAGGCATTTGGTCAGCTTCTTTAGGAAGGAATTCGCCAGGTTAAGTACCTGATCAGGAAACACTTGGAGAACAATGCATCTTGGAATGCTCCAATCCACATAAGAAGTCTTCCTGGAGACATGCAAGATACCAGGTGGACAATGGCGTCGGCCTGTAAAGACTGAGTCATGCAGGGGCATGTGACTTGCCCAGGTGACTCCAAAACTCCATCTTGGAGCTGGACTTTGCATAGGAGGGGGGTCCCCACCCACAAGAGTCTATTTAAACCCATGGGAGACCATTCCATTTTGTCTTCAGCTGGCTAAAGAAGGAGCTTCTCCACTCCCTCAGGATACTTGAAGGAGACTGAAACAAAGGACAGTAACTACAGGGGGTGTGAGTGATTGCTGGACCCAGACTAAAAGATTAGCCTGTAAAAGGGAGCACTCTGGAACTGGTGAGGAAATTATCTGTATTCAATTTGATTAGGCATAGATTTGCACATTTTATTTTATTTTGTTTGGTGACTTACTTTGTTCTGTCTGTTACTACTTTGAACCACTTAATTCCTACTGTCTGTATTTAATAAAATCACTTTTTATTTAGTAATTTACTCAGAGAATGTATTAATACCTGGGGGAGCAAACAACTGTGCATATCTCTCTATCAGTGTTATAGAGGGCGAACAATTTATGAGTTTGCCCTGCATAAGCTTTATACAGGGTAAAACGGATTTATCTGGGTTTAGACCCCATTGGGAGTTGGGCATCTGAGTGCTAAAGACAAGCACACTTCTGTGAGCTGTTTTCAGGTAAACCTGCAGCTTTGGGACAAGTGATTCAGACTCTGGATCTGTGTTAGAGCCAGATAGGAGTGGCTGGCTCAGCAAGACACGGTGATGGAGTCCTGAGCTGGCAGGGAAAACAGAAGCAGGGGTAGTCTTTGCACATCGGGTGGCAGCTCCCAAAGGGGTTTCTGTGATCCAACCCATCACAGCCCCCTTTTCCCCTTTCCCCTCCTGGACACACAACCTTGGTGTTGATTACTGGGGCCACCAGCAGGGGTTGGGCCCTGCCCCCATCTGGAGACACCTGGGGCACAAGGCTGTAGGTGCAGGCAGATGGTGAGGTCCCCACCTTCTCAGGGGCGGTGGGGCTCAGGCTTCGGGCTTCAGCCCTGGGGTGGCAGGATGGCAGACTCTGGCCACAGGGCTTTGGGCTCCAGCCCTGGGCCCTGTCCTCTGGCCATGAGGCTTTGTGCTATGGCTACAGGGCTTCAGGCTCTAGCCCCCTGCTGCTTCCTCCAACCCTCCATCCAGGGCTTAATTTGTCCCCAGGCTTGCCAGGGCTGAGTAAGTCTGCTGTGAAAAGTGATACTTGTATGTTTGTTAATATCACTTTTCACAACAGTCGTACTAGCTAGCCATAAATAAATTACAACGATTTGGATGTGTATATGTGTATATTTATTTGGTTTTCCTAAAGCTAATTAAGTATTTTAGGAAAAAGTGTGTGAGCGGCCACCAAAAAATTAGTCCTGAGAACCCCTAGGGCACCACTGTCTCCCCATAAGCGCAGCTAATTCAGACAAAAATTCACAAATCCTCACTTCACACAGCTCTGCCTCATTCTTTCTTTAATTGCAGGAGAATCCCAGTTGAGAGCAGTTAGCTGACGGCCAAATGTAAGTTCCACAGGCTCTGTAGCCTCTAAGGGTGATAAATGTTTCCCCCTGCCCATCGATAACACACACTGTGGGGAAAAAAAGGAAGCATAAATCAAAGAGTTTCCCTAGTAAATAAACCTGGAGTAGCACTCACCTGTATCCAAGGTGGTATAGCCCACACAGTAGACACAATTCTTGGACCAAAAGGGCTGTTTTTAACTCCTCTATGATTGGCTGAGCTCTCAGAGGGTGACTAGGGTTTGACCTTTCAGGTATGTTGCCCACAATGAAAACTTCCTATATTACTGAGTGTCTCTGGTAACTACCACACCCTGTTCTGGAAGTTGCCCTGCCCAGCAGCCCTGCTCTCTGCACTTATGCAAAGGCATGGAGTATCCAACTAATATTCATGTCTCCCCCCCTCTGCTTCTCTGAAAGTCAAATGCTGCACTATCATAGGCGCAGGAAGTAGAGGTGCGGGGGATGCTGCAGCACCCCCAGGTTTTATGCGGGGCCACTGGCCCTGCACCCAACCGGGGCTCCACTCCCTAGCTCGGGTCCTGGGTCTGGCCCTGCGCCCCGCTCCCCAGCCGCTGGCTGTGCACCTGGGGCCCTGGTCCCAGCCATCCACCCGGGACTCCATTCCCCATCCCTGCACCCGGGGCTCGGGTCCTGACCACAAGCCCCGTTCCCCGGCTGCTGGCCCCATGCCCCGCAGTCCACTCCCCAACCCCGCATGTGGGGCTGAAGTCCCGGCCGCTGGCTCCACTCCCCTGTCTTGTGCCCGGAGCCCACGCCTAGGGCCCCACTCCTGCGCCCGAGTCTCTGCTCCTGGGGCCCTGGCCATCCACCCCACTTCCCACTCCCAGGCCTCCACTCCCAGTGCCCCATGCCCAGCCCTCCGCTCTCAGGGAAGCCCGCACCTGGCCCCATAGCTGGGGCTCTGCTCCTGGCCCCACATGTGGGGTCCCAGCTGCTGTCCCCTGCCCAGGGTTCCGCTCCTGGCCCCAGCCCCAGCTGTGACCACAGTCTTGTCCCTCTTATCCCTGTCTGGGTCCCCCGCCTCCTGGAGACACAGCCCTGCTCCCAGCCTCAGCTTGGGGGTGGGAGGCAGACAGGGTAAGGGGGCTGGCTTTCACTACTAAATGTTCCAGCGCCACTGTGCACTACAAAGCATATAGGTTATACAGGCTTCCCAGTGGAGTTTGCTAGTACTGAAAGAGACCCTGTTATTGTCCCCCTCACATGGATGTTCCTGAGTACTGATTGTCCTTAATCCTTCTTAAAGCCTTCAGCTGTGGACATCTTTAAACATATTTTGACCTGGCTCCAGTATGAACTTGGCTTCCTGTAATCCATGCAAGACTATTTGTAAACTTTACAAGCTCACAGCTTGACAGAGTTCACAGCTATGTAGAAAATGCATCTTCAAGAAAGAATAATTGAAACTGGAACAGATGCCGAGAAGGGCTATTAGGATGGTCAGAGGAATGAAGTGCCTATTTGACAAGAGGAGACTAAAAAAAGGTTGGCCTGTTTAGCCTAGTAATATGAAGGCTGAGAAGTGATATGAATGCTTTCTACAAATACATTGGGGATAAGCACCAGAAAGGGAGAAGAACTATTTGAGCTAAAGCCTGATGTTGGCACAATAATAAATGGATCTGTACTGCCAGGAATAAATTTATGCTGGAAATTAGACAATTTCTAGCCATCCGAGGAATGGAAAAAAACTTCCAATTAGAGTAGTGGGGGGTAAACAATCTAACTGGTTTTAAGATGGAGCTTGATAAATTTATGAAAAGGATTATATGATGGCACTGCCTGTGATAGCAAGAGACTGGACTTGATGATCCAGGACTTGATGATCCAGGACGTCCCTATGTATCAAGTTTCAGAGTAACAGCCGTGTTAGTCTGTATCCGCAAAAAGAAGAACAGGAGTACTTGTGGCACCTTAGAGACTAACAAATTTATTAGAGCATAAGCTTTCGTGGACTACAGCCCACTTCTTCGGATGCATATAGAATGGAACATATATTGAGGAGATATATATACACACATACAGAGAGCATAAACAGGTGGGAGTTGTCTGACCAACTCTGAGAGGCCAATTAATTAAGAGAATTAAGAGAATTAATTGGCCTCTCAGAGTTGGTCAGACAACTCCCACCTGTTTATGCTCTCTGTATGTGTGTATATATATCTCCTCAATATATGTTCCATTCTATATGCATCCGAAGAAGTGGGCTGTAGTCCACGAAAGCTTATGCTCTAATAAATTTGTTAGTCTCTAAGGTGCCACAAGTACTCCTGTTCTTCTTCCTATGTATCAAATTACTCCAAAAAACTTACAATCACACTTTTCCAAGATGGTCGAGCGCCATGCTTCACAGAAGCAGAATACCACCAAATTATAGCTAACCCTTCCTTATAAACAAGAGTAGAATTTCTGGGCCAAACTGTTTTTGAGATATGAGGTGAAGGAAAAATTAGGAAACTTCTGGAAAAGTTAATAGCCCTCATTTTTACACTCTCATTCTTCTCAAATGCTTTGCCCAGTTACGTTCAAGCTTTCCAGAAATACACTCCCCTGGGGAAAGTCTGTGTGACAATTAAGGCTTAGTGGAAAGCTAAAGGGGTCCCAAATGAAAATGCAGGCCAAATTTATTAAATGCTGGTTGCATGAAGGAAGGCTCCTAAATTTATAGTTAGGAACCTAAATAAAATATCCTGATTTTCAAGTGTGCTGAGCATGCACTAAATACACTGAGGTCAGGGACAGCTGTAGGTGCTCAGCGTTTCTCATCAAGTCTAAATGTAGATTTAAGAGCCTAATTTTAGGCCATCCTGGGTTAAAAGATTGGGCCTCCTAACTATGGAGAGATTACTGTGATCACACAGAAAATGGTACATAATATTCGAATGTTCTACTGAATGTTCACGGAAGTATCATCCATTCAGGATTGACAGCTAAACATAGAGATGACATCCCTTTGAAATACGTCAGCCACCGGATACAGTTTATGGTCTTCTTGAGGATACATTTAGCCACGGGGCATTACAGTATTTCTGTCTAGCTTTCCTTTAAACACAGATTCTGAATCTTTTACTGATACCCTTTTTATGTAGTTAAAGCAATGCCTAACTATATACACATCATTAATTCATGCTTACCCTTAAACAGCTTCCATATATTTGAGATAGGGTCTGATCCCAAACCCCTTGAAGTTCATGGTCATTTTTCCATTAATGGACTTTGAATAAAGCCCAGAGTTTCCATATGTTATGTAATATATTAACAAAAGAGCTTGTTTCCTGGTATCAATTAAAACAAAACAAAACCCTGTTTTGTGTAAATTTAAATTCTCAAATCCCTTTTTTCAATGTATTATGTATTTTGAAAGCTGCTCACAAATCTCCACCCTGAATAAGTTTATTTTTCTATTGCTTCTGATCATTATCTCCAAAATATTATTATAAATGACATGCTTGGGTAGACTTTGCCAGAAAAGTTTCAACATACAGTTAACAAAAAGTTTAATCTTTCTCAAGACATAGTGGATAGTACTTTCCAAATCTCTTATTTATGGAACATATTAGTTTTTCCAGGCTCCAGCATTTTCAATCAATCAATCTATCACACTCGAGACCTACACTTACCATCCATCTTTAATTATGAAGTTGAAGTAAACATCAAGTGATGCCAGGTCTGTATGGATGGATGCAGTTCCATTCCTGCACTGTGCAAACTAGACAAAGAGGGGCGGGGATGAAATCACATCACTACCTTATTAGGAGTGCCAACAGAGTGACAAATTGTCCAAATTCGTACTCTGTGATCAGGAATTACAAGGTAAAAGAATTAAACGTTCCCTTTCTGATATTTGTTTAATTTACCAAAAGTGACAGAACCAAGCAGACTGTACCATCATTATTATTATTAATCTCTAATACCATACTGCCTAGAGACTGTAACTTGGCCGGTGTCATCCTATGAGGCATTTTGTGGTCTTGGAACATGCGACAAGCAGCCTGCGTCAGTTTCCCCTCTCGGATTGTTCAATAAACTCAAAAACACTTTTGTCCTTTCCCATCCCCTTTTGGGTTCTGCTTTATTAAATTAACAAACATTCAAAATAAAGTTTTCAAGTCCATCCAAAAGTCACAAAACAAATGTCTCTCTTCCTCCACCCAGGCCTTCCTACTGGGGCCTTTCCTCCTTTGTCTGGCCACTCCCAGGCTCTGCCTCCCTGGATTCTCAGCCCTAATGCTCAGGACTCTCTGCTAGAACCTGCTCACTTAGCGGTCTTTAATCACTGAGCATTCGAACCCCCGCCCCTCCCCCCCTTCACTGCAGCCGCCTGCTGCTCTTTAGAGGGCAGGAGCGCCGCCAGCTTTTCTGCTGCCCTAGGTGGTGGAAGGTCCCACCCCAAAATGCCGCCCCCCACAGAGGCGGTGGAAGGTCCCGCCGCCGAAATACCGCCGCGGTCGCCGCGCCCCAAATTGTAGTGCCCTAGGCGACCGCCTAGGTTGCCTAATGGGTTGCACAGGCCCTGTTAGAGGGCAATCACCCTGATCTCTCTCAAAGTATGGTTCATTGTGTACTCAGAGTTGACTAGCTCCAGTCCTTAAGGGGCAAGCCACTCTGTGATAGAGCCCAGTCATGGACCAGAACCCCATTATACTCATTTCTGATGAGATACGTAGTCATCAAATTGATGCACTGACAGCATTGCAAAGCCTAACTTTAGGCACCCTGCCAGCTAATAGAATCCACAACCTTGAGTTAGGTGCCTAGGCTCCCTATACAATGCCCAGGAGATTTAGGCACCTAACAATGGGATTCACTAAAGCCAGCAAGTTAAGGAGGAAAACTGCCTAAATTAACCAATAGGCCTATTGGTTTAAGCCCCACCCCTCTAAGGGACTTTAGCCCCTTAACTCCAGGTCAGAGGGAGGCACCTACGTCTACTGGAGTTAGCTCAGCACTTTCTCAAGATGAGCCCGAAGGTGGTGGTGGTGGTATTGAACCCATGTCTCCTGCCTCCCAGGAGGGTGCCCTATCCATGGGTTAGGGCATATTCTGCAACAGATTTATCTCAGGCTATGTCTGCACTGCAAGCTAGGGGTGTGAGTCCTCTGCTCACATATACACACTCATGCTACCCACAATAGCACTAGTGGAGGCACAGTTGAACAGTGCTGAGTACGTATTTGTCTGAAACTGGTGGGCATGTACTCGGCACCGCTCAGTTGTGCCTCCCCTGCCCCGGCTCAGCCATTCCTCCACTGCCCCTACCAGTGCTACCCCAGCTACAGTCTTATTTATTCTTGTGCTAGTGCAAATACGTGTATACAAGTAGGGAAATCACACCCCTAGACCTAGCCTCACTATCTTGTTTCACTTTTTATTAAATACTTAAATATTCACTGAAGCAGGGAGTGGAACCTAGGTCTCCCTCTTCCCCAGGTGGGTGCCCGAACCACCAGGGTATGGAGTCAGTCAGTCAGTCACTCCCCCTCACCCCCCCCCACCCCGCCAATGATGTTGCAGAGGCTGCCAGGAGCCAGGCCCTATGTGAAGAAAATGTACTTTAAACATTACAGTTACTAGTGAGTCTTCATTAGGCTCTGTAAATATGTTCGTGTTTTTCTGGTTTTACTCAAAATTTATTCTTGTATTGTTTTATTGCTGTATTTATATTTCTTTTATTAGACAAATCTAGAAATAAAGGCCTGACTTTCTTCTCTGACCAGAGTCCAGGCACCAACTTTCCATTGTGTCTGGGGGTGCTCCGCCCCACCCCTTACCCCTTCCTTCAAGGCCACACCCCTGCCCTGCCCCGCCTCTTCCTGCCCCATTCTTCTCCCTCCCCAGAGCGTGCCGTGTCGTCACTCCTCTCCCAGGCTCCTGCATCCCTTGAAACAGCTGATTGCGTCTGACAGGAGGCACGGGGAGGGAAGGAGGAGGCGCTGATCAGCGGGGCCTGCCGGGGGGGCAGAAGGTGCTGTGAGAAGGGAAAGTGCTGATAGGGGGGCTGCCGGTGGGTGCTCAGCACCACCATATTTTCCCTGTGGGTGCTCCAGCCCCGGAGCACCCACGGAGTCAGCACCTATGCACCAGAGTGTTATGTAGTGATTTTTTTTTTAAGTCACATACTCCTGACATTGATCAGATAAGGTAAACTTTATTACTAAATACTATAATTTAATAATAAAGCATTCCATCTCCTTCTCTGCTTCACTTTAAGGTATGTTTACACTTACAGTGATGTGTACAGACATCGCATGCCTCACTAGCACAGGTATAAACAGCAATGTAGACTGTGAGACACAGCTTAGGTGAGCAAAGTAGACTAGAGAGCCCTACATGCCTGAACCCTAGGGCATATACCCTACACAGCTTTCTACACATCCAAACAGTGCATCCCATAGCTACACTGCTATTTTTATCAGTGTAGTGTCCTGTTTATAACACCTGTTAATCATGCATTAATAATGTATACACACCTCTACCCCGATATAACGCTGTCCTCGGGAGCCAAAAAAATCTTACCGCGTTATAGGTGAAACCGCGTTATATCGAACTTACTTTGCTCTGCCGGAGTGCGCAGCCCCGCCCCTTTCCGCCCTTCCCCGAACGCTGCTTTACCACGTTATATCCGAATTTGTGTTATATCGGGTCGCGTTATATCGGGGTAGAGGTTTACCACATATATAAACGGAACCTTAGTAGGTGTTACTAAGTTTATTTTCCAGAATTTCCTTTATTAATGTGCTATACATACTATACACATGACTAAATGGGATAAGCAAATACCTCAACAGTTTCCAGAAAAAAATTCCCAAATAAAACAACATCTGAATTTACTTTGACTGCGTCCATGCACCTTTTGTGAATATTGTCACCAATGAGTTTACTAGCAAGAATGCTCAGCAAGTTTCAAGGAATTATTAAAGATTATTCAGAGAAAACTAATTTTGAACACAAATGGAAACCTGATTTGAAAGTATTACACCTATCTAGTCAAGGAACTGAAACATGCTATGCATCCTCTGGTTCCAATCCGAAGTAACCATCACAGTTTATATTTTTTATTTTAAATATCAAGCCCTCACTAAGAATTGCTCACCAACAATCTAAAGACAGTTATTTGACAAATTATTTCAAACAAGTATATTTAAGAAAATTGATTTGTTTGTGGACACTTCATAGACAGAAAGCTAATAAGTAGGTCCAATAATTAAACTTCGCGCTCTGTCTTCACAATTGTTCACTCTTAGAAAGACTGACTGAGGTAAGTATTATCACTACTATTTTACAGAAAGGTAAATTAAGGCAGAAGGTTTATTTTATTTGCGGGAGGCTATGGAGGAAGCAGGGTCAGCAATGGTATTAGAAGATTTTAGCTCCCAGGTTGGCACACAGATCACTGTACCACAGCGAACAGATATTCTTGAAAGCCTCATCCAAAGCCTATTGAAGTCAACTGGAATCTTTCCAATGCAGTCGTAGCTGGAAAGCAGTTTGTGAAAAATGGCTTTAGCCATACAAAATGGAGAAAGCTGGAGTACCTCCAGCATAAGAAACTGCTTGGCCTGGTTGTCAGAGAAACACACAGTATATGTACTTCATAGTCCACCAGCCAAGTTTGTTGAGACCAAAACAATGGGGTTATTCAGGAAGCAATTAGATGCAGTTCTGTGGGAAATATCGACATAGGATAAAACCTTAGAGGGCAACATGCCAAATGACCTTCTGGATCCTAACACTTGTTGCTATGCTCTTTCTGTAGGCAACAACAAGGCATTGCGGTGGGGATACACAGAATATATTTCAGCTTTACTGACTGCAGTAAATATGAGCATGAAACATTAAATTGTGATGTAAACAAATGACAGGAAAATTATCAAATGTACTCTGTGTTGGCTATTTCACTTAACTGGTTTTTGTTTTTGTTTTTTTTATTTTTTATTTCTGGTAGGGCTAGACTGTGACTGGCCCTACACATAGGGTTGCTAGGTGTCCGGTTTTTGATCGAATGCCCGGTCAAAAAGAGATCTTGGTGGCTCCGGTCAGCACTGCCGACCAGCCGTTAAAAGTCTGGTAGGCGATGCTGTGAGTCTAAGGCAGCCTAGTCCCTGACTGTCCTGGCTCCATGCTGTGCCCCGGAAGAGGCCAGCAGGTCCGGCTCCTAGGTGGCGGGAGGGTGTCATGGGCTCTGCGCGCTGCCTCCGCCCCAACCACCAGCTCTGCTCTCTGTGAGGGCGGTGCCTGTGGGTGAGAGTAGTGCGCAGAGCCTCTTGGCCCCTCCCCCACACACCTAGGAACCAGACTTGCTGGACACTTCTGGGGTGCAGCGCGGAGCCTGCCTTAGCCCCACTGCACTGCTGACCAGGAGCCACCCGAGGTAAGCCCACACCCCAAACCCAAGCTCCAACCCCAGCCCTGAGCCCCCCAATCCAGAGCCCCCTCCTGCACCCCAAGCCCCTCATCCCCAGCTACACCCCAGAGTCTGCACCCCCAGCTGGAGCCCTGACTCCCCCCTGTACCCAACCTTCTGCCCCAACCCAGAGCCCCCTCCCATACCCCGAACCCCTCAGCCGTGGCCCCACCACAGAGCCCACAACCCCAGCCCAGAGCCCATACCCCTTCCCACACCCCAACTTCCTGCCCCAGCCCGGAGCCCCCTCCTGCATCCCAAAACCCTCATTCCTGGCCCCACCCCAGAGCCTGCACCCCGAACCGGAGCCCTCTCCCTCTCCCCCTGCCCCAGCCCAATAAAAGCAAGTGAGGGTGGGTAAGAGCAAGCCACTGAGGGAGGAGGAATGTAGTGAGCGAGGGGCAGGGCCTCAGGGAAGGGGCAGGGCCTCAGGGAAGGGGAAAGGCTAGGATGTTCGGTTTTTGTGCGATTAGGAAGTTGGCAACCTTAGTTCTAATGTATATATAATAAAAGAATTTGGTAATGAGAAGCTCTTACAAAGATGCAATGAAGTGCAAATAAAAATAGTTTGGGGTTTTAAATTGTGAGCTACATTTTGCCAGATCAGAAAAAATGTTAGGGATTTTCATAAATATTAGTCCAGTCCTTAAGAGACACAAATACACCATTTTATTGTCATGTTTGGCTTCGGCACATATTGAAAACTTTTATGCAACTCCAAAAATTCTGACAAATTTCACTAGTTTGAACTAAGTGGCACCCACATCTATTAAATCCACCTTTCTTTATTCATTTTAAAGATAGGACCAAATAACAAAACCTTTCATTTAAAGCACTTCTCCATAACCAGAAACATGTATATATGTACACATATGGAAGGAGAGGGAAGAAGAGTGAATATACACAGACCACATGCAATATTTCTGCATCAGGTTTTTAATTCTAAACTAAACATTGAGGATCTTGAGCTAATGAGAGATCTACTCTCTGTCTGATGCCTGCACATAGCTACTAATATTAAAAAGGAGAATTAAGTTTTGAGGCTGCCCTTGCTTCCATTGACTACCAGTTCCATAAACATCTAACACATTTCTGTAACAACTCTCAATGCTGTAACAAGAGCCAGGCAGTATTGGCATATGCAAATATCAACATCATACGAATATTAATTTTAAAGACAAAAGAAAAAGGACAGCTGGAGAAACACAAAGGAAATTCAAAGCTTTCAATTACAATTTAGACAGAGACGCAGTCAAGATATAACAAATGAGGGCTCATCAAGGAAGTAATTACAGGCAGGCCCTACTTTGCGTAATTGTTGGTGGAGCCTTCAATTTGAATTTCTCTGCTCTTATTACTTTATAGCCAACACACTGCAATACTTCTTGCTAAGTGAACTCATCTATTTTTTCCATACATAAACAACAAAGTAATTCAAGGATATAATATAGATAGATTAAGTACTAATGTAGACCATTAATGTTAAAGAAAGAGTCAGGAAATTCCTTCTATAACTAGACTATAAAAAATAGGCATGTTTTCAAACAACTCAACTAAGTGGGTAAAATACAACGTAGCTCCATATATGATACACACACAGGGCAAAAACTTAGTTCACTTTTCTAAGATACTGAAAGATTCCAACAGAAACATTTTTATGTAGGGGAAAATTTACTCTGAGCCTGCAATCAGCTTAGTGGACTGTGCTTAAGACCTATTCTTAGAAGGTGAGCTCCCTCAAAAGCCACTGATTTCATTGTAAACAGAGGACACTCAGCAACTTGGACTAAATATTTCTAGATTTCAAACAGATTTGTCCTTTTAGCATAATTTATTTAGACGTAAATCCATATAAGTTTCCATATTGTCGCAAAAATAAAATCCACTCAGCTGAGAAGCCTGCTCCCCCCACCCTCAAAAAAACAAACCTTCCCAAATCTATGCTGGTTTACATTTTTCTACTAATACTGCTAGATATCACTCAGCTCCACAATACAGCAAATCTTTTCACTTTCTTTATGCTCTGAGGCTGTGGATTTTAATTCTTCCAAAAAATGTTTAAAACATCATCTCTTGTTTCAATTTTAATATCACATGGAACGTACAAGTTCATGATTAGTATCCTATTGTGCAATCAGAGGCAATCTTCCTCCAAAAAAGTGTTCAAGATTTGAGAATAATATCTTGCATAAATTCCACTAGAGAGTCATTTGCAAGATTTTTTTTTAATAGTACAAGATTCCAAAACCAACCACACTGCTTAGATTTAAGGACACAAACACCTGCATTTCAGAAGTTATTTAAACACCATTCTTAATTTAGGGTAAAGGTTTCAGCCTTAGAATGCAATATAACATAACAAAGCAGACTGTACAGATGCACAAGAAATGTCTATCACATAAAAAAATGATTCACAGAAATAATACATTTGAAGTTTCATGTGCAACAAAAAGCATATACAGTATTATAGTATCTGAGGTTAACCAATTAGCTCAAAGAATTAAAGAAATTGGGAAAATGACAGGATCCAATTATTATATAAAGAACTGTACTTTGTACATTTTCAAACTAGGCATCAGGGCCAGTACAATTCTGCCATCTGCTGGAAAAGAAGAATACACTTTAAAATATTAGCAAACAACTTTAAGGCAACGGTATCTATTTGATAGCAAGTCATTTTTTTAAAAAGGAGTTTAAAGTAGTTTTGAGTATTACACCTGCCTCTAAATTCCCCTACCAGTTCTTAGGAAGCCATAATTGTAAAACCCTTTTTTTTTTTTTTTTAAGTCTCTCTTATTTGTGTTGTTGGGTAAAAGAGATACCCAAACAAGTGAAACTGGCAGATACCTATAAAAGTAAAAAATAGTGAATATGACTATTCACAAAAGTGCTGCCAAATGTGCAACTGAAAAAAAAAATCAATCATTTTTATCGCTAGGCTCTCAGATATAGTAAACGTTGGTGTTCCTTATAAAAACAATGCGTTAGTTAAAAAGACATCATCCAGAAGAGTGATTTTTGTGTTAATGGTGTCTCTCTAAAATGCAAGGAAACATGAAAGCCATGAATGCACAGATTTCTTTCAATGGTCTTTGGATCAAGCCCTTAGTAATGTAAAACTATGGAGCTAGTGCCATAATAAATAAAATATAACAACAACAACAACAACCACCCAACTCTTAGTGCTTTATTTCAGCAGATCTCAAAGCACTTATATAGGAGGTCAGTATCATTATCCCCATTTTACAGATGAGGAAACTGACATATAGAGAGGGGAAGTAATTTGCTCAGTCACACAGCAGGCTAGTAGAAAAGCCAGAATAGACAGAGGAGGACTGGAACGAAGATGTTAATCTGTCTGTCTGACACCCCTCCACACACAGAAATGGACAGAACAATTGATCCCGCTGTGTTTGAGATATTTAAATGTATTTCATACATTGTGCAGTATAACACATAATCCAATGTGCATGCTGCAGTGTCTTTCACTAATGAATGCACTACATATACATATGATGTCCCACATACACGACTATTACTTTACCTCATTCTCTCACTTTCCTGTGATTTTCCTTCTGATATTACTACTAAAGATGGACAATTCATCCACGTGCTAACTTTTTCTACTTTCATTTGGATCAGACAATATGGGAAAATATGCTAACCATTGGACACATTTGTAGTGTGTGGTGCATCATGGTATGAAAAGGTTGGTGAAAAATGTCATTTCACTGCAAAAACACCAAAGAGGAGGATTCCCACCCTGTCTGTGTTTGATTAGCTTTATGGAGTAATACAATTAAATAGGGCATTTGGAAGAGACAATAAGTCTGACAATTAGAGTGCAGCAAAATAAGGAATTTTTCAGTTCTGTGAAAATTTTGAAAAGTCAGGAAAAATTGTTTTGGATCAAACAAAATGTTTTGTTCAACCTGAAAAAAATGTTTCAGTTCAATTTTGAGTAAAACATTTTGATTATTCAGAATTTTATTTTGTTTCTTAAGAATTAGATGAAACCAAATTGAATTCACAAAACATTTTGGTGTCTCCAAATCTGAATTTTTCCACCAAAAAAGTTTCAAATGAAAATTGTCACCCAGTTCTCTGGACATCCAGTTGCTAAGATGTTAATACATTAAAAGCTCAGATCAATGAACAGTAATCCTGGAGGAAATCAGTCCAACACTGATTACAACTGTTCTTAGATTTATAGATTCTAAGGCCAGAAGGGACCATAATGAATATCTAGTGTGATCTCCTGCATAACCCAGGCCAATGCACCAAAAATAATTCTTAAAGCAGATTTTTTGGAAAAACAGTCAATTTGACTTTGAAATTGTCAGTGGTAGAGATTCCACCACAACCCTTCGGAAAATAGCCTACGGAAAAGTACAAACTAAAATAGAGAATTCAATAAAACAGGACATTTCTGAAAACATGTCTGGGAACAGAGACTTCAGAAATAGGGCTGTATGAAAATGAGAGGTCATTCCTGGGAAAGCTGCCTTCTGACACAACAAAAATCATGAACACTCAAAGTTAAACCACCAAATGTTTTGAATTTCTCCAGCCTAAACATAGATGGTCTATTCATTTGAGCATCACTTGCTGAAAGACATTCTGTGTTCTTTGCTACAATGACAGAATAACGGGGATCATTAGAACCTGTTTTCTGTCTGTTTCTGACACTGCTGATCAATTAATTTTGTAATATGGTTGTATTTGTAAAGGAATGCAGTCTCAGACAGAGATTGTAGAGACTGGGCCTTCTGAAATCTGGGCTCTATTCCTGGCTCTCACATCGACTCAATTGGACAGGTCCAATAAAAGATATTACCTCACCCACCTTGTTTTCTCTAATATTCTGGGAACAACATGGCTACAACAACACAGCATATAACCTCTCTGTGCCTCAGTTATAAAATGGGGATAACAACGATTACAGTATCTTCATAACAAGCTTTGAAGTAGAGATGAAAAGCACTATAGGAAAGCTAAATGCAATTTTTATAGCCAGCCCTATTTGGATATCTTGGCCCCTAAAAGTCTCCAGTTGATTTCTGTGTGTAGCAAAATTGCTGGACACTCTAGTTTTCAAAGATGAGCACCTGCAGCTTCAAAGTGCTCCCTTTGGAGTTGTGGATGCTCAGCATGTCTGAAAAGGCATAGCCAAGATAAATATCGGCTTATACTACAGTGTTCCTGCCATAAGAGCACAAATTCTGTCAAAAATGTCTTGTGAAACTTCTGATAAAAAAGAAAGTTATATAAAAAAATGGAGAAGAGCTGATACTACAACCACCTTAGCAATGTTGGATCTGATCTCTCAACTGCATGAAAGGCTTCTCATGAGCAAAACATCTTAACAACTTGCTCTTATGTCTCCCTTTTTACAACCATTTTGCGTGATCACTTTCTTTCTCAGAATAGTTTTTTTCTGATCTTTTCTTATTCTTTTTCTACCCCAGCACTGCTCAGGTTTTAACAAAGGATGGATGGATGGATAATTTTTGGTCATTGTCACTCAAAAAAAAAATTGTTAAACACTGATTAACACATCATCATGGGATTGTTAAAGCCTAGTCAGCTAATGATTGCAGCAATTAGGTCCATCTGCCTACGTGCAGTTTTGAATGGGAGCTGGCACTTCTCTCCATGTGAATAGCAGAAATAGGCAGCACACACACACACAGCCTAATGAGTTTAAAAGAGGAATATGCTTATTTAAGATCACAGTTTAAATAATGTGACAATATTGCTGAAGTACCCATAGAAATGCTGTCTTACTTGGAAATTGTTTGATGCATATTATATATATTCTCCCACAAATTAAAAAACTTTGTTAGCTTCAGGTTTAGGTTGGTCAAGTGCATTTGCTATTAATGCAGTCAAACAAACCACATGCTAAAATAACTGCAACATGCACTTCTGTATACCTCACCACACAAACGCTCTTTAAGGGGCATGTGTTGTTCCTCATGCAAGACACAGGTAAGTGCGGCAGGTAACAGGAAATACCAAATGCACCTAAGGCACATATAGCCTACAGAATGCTAGTATGAGGCAACTGAGTCTATTAAGTTCTCAAGTCTGTGTGGCTGTTGGGAGAGGGGGATTTGAAGGCTGAGGGGAAGTTTTACTCATTATATGGGTATATTTAAATCAGTGGTTATCAACCTGCAGCCGCAGGCCGCTTGTGGTCCAGTCAGCCCCGAGGTGAGGCCCATGTGACATCCTCAGGGCCATACAGGTAGTATTGGATGCTGCCCACAATGGTAAATAGGCTGAGAACCACTATACAGTTATACTGGTATAGTCCCCTGTGGGGAGAATCAAGAAGGTCCCACTTATAGTCATTTACAGCACATCTGAGCACTCTGCATATGACTGAGCTTTGCTCACAGAGGCATGGAACGTCAAAACCAGGGGTCTCGATCGCCGGATGACATGAGATAGGCACTGGCTTGTTTGAAGCTTGTTCTTGCTGCCTAGTGGTGACACTGAGATTCTGGAAAGGAATTGTCCAGAGTGCCTGGGGCTAAGGTGGAAATAGATATAACTTAGAGAATTTTTCACTTGACCACAGCTCAAAGAGCCGGGATCTCCCAAGTCCCCATCTACTAATAGACCTTTCTGTCTCTCTGACTTTTTAATGGCTATTCACTGGTTATTAGTACTCTTAGATTTGCCTCACTGTTATCTAAGTCTGTTTACTGGATCTGCATTACCTGCTAGTCAGCAAGTGCCTGTAGCCTTATCTCTGCCAGACAGGCTAAAGGTTTGTTTATCTTTACAACTTCTTGATACAAGACCACACCTTGGGTCTGGCTATTCAGAGGCAGCAGCTCAACCTTCCCACAGCTCAGCCTATTCCCCCTCCCCTCATCTTCCTTATCTTGGGGTTTTGTTTATTTCTCCATTTGCTGTTCCCTACTGTGAGAATGAGGGCACGAATCAGTCTTTGCATCCCTTTTCTCTGTCCACTCCTCTCCCCATTTTTCTCCTTCTCAGATCTGCTTTTCAACCCGCCTCCATGCCTTCCTTCCCTCTTCTCTTCTAACCCATTCTCCCTGCTGTCGTCCTCTCTAAGGGTATGTCTACACTACGAAATTAGTTCGAATTTATAGAAGCCGGTTTTATTGAAATCGGTTGTATACAGCCGATTGTGTGTGTCCACACATAAAATGCTCTAGGTGCTCTAGTCGGCGGACCGCGTCCACAGTACAAGGCTAGCGTCGACTTCCGGAGCATTGCACTATGGGTAGCTATCCCACAGCTATCCCACAGTTCCCGCAGTCTCCGCCGCCCCTTGGAATTCTGGGTTGAGATCCCAATGCCCGGATGATGCAAAATAGTGTCGCGGGCGGTTCTGGGTAAATGTCGTCAGGCCCCTCCCTCCCCCGTCACAGCAACGGCAGACAATAGATTCGCGCCTTTTTACCTGGGTTACCTGGGTTACCTGTGCAGACAACATGGAGCCCGCTCAGCTCAGCTGAGCTCACCGTCACCATATGTCCTCTGGGTGCCGGCAGACGTGGGACTGCATTGCTACACAGCAGCAGCTGCTAACTGCCTTTTGGCGGTAGACGGTGTAGCATGAGTGATAGCCGTGGGGCTGGCAGCCGTAGGGCTGCATTGCACCAGCCCCTTGCCAGGCGATGGTATATTATGACTGGTACCCATCGTCGTCGTACTGGAGTGGCTGTCAATCATGGCCACCTGGGCAGACATGCTACTGTTTCGATGATGATGGCTACCAGTCGTAATATACTATTTTCTGCCAATTGCCCAGTATTGTCTGCTAAGCACCCAGAAGAGGCCGAGGGCGATGCTGGGTGCTGGCGGACATGGGGCTGGCAGACGTGGGGCTGCATTGCTACACAGCAGCAGCCCCTGGCCTTTTGGCAGATGATGGTATTTTATGATTGGTATCTGTCATCATCGTACTGGAGAGGCTATCACTCATGCTGCACCGTCGGCTGCCAGCTTAAGATGTAAAAAATAGATTTGTTCTGTATTCATTTGCTTCTCCTTCCTCCGTGAAATCAATGGCCTGCTAAGCCCAGGGTTTTCAGTTTAATCTTTGGAGGGACCATTCTGTGTGACAGTTGTTTGTGTTTCTCCCTGATGCACAGCCACCTTTCTTGATTTTAATTCCCTGTTCCTGTACCTGTACGCCATGTCGTCACTCGGCCCTCCCTCCCTCCCACCCTCCCTCCTTCTCCTGGTCCATCAGATACTACTTTCGCGCCTTTTTTCTGACCAGGCGCCATAGCTAGCACTGGGATCATGGAGCCCGCTCAGATCACCACGGCAATTATGAGCACTATGAACACCACGCGCATTGTCCTGGAGTATATGCAGAGCCAGGACATGCCAAGGCGAAACCCGGACCAGCCGAGGAGGCGATTGCAGCGCGGCGACGAGAGTGATGAGGAAATTGACATGGACATAGACCTCTCACAAGGCACAGGCCCCAGCAATGTGGAAATCATGGTGTCACTGGGGCAGGTTCATGCCGTGGAACGCCGATTCTGGGCCCGGGAAACAAGCGTAGACTGGTGGGACCGCATTGTGCTGCAGGTATGGGACGATTCCCAGTGGCTGCGAAACTTTCGCATGCGTAAGGGCACTTGCATGGAACTTTGTGACTTGCTTTCCCCTGCCCTGAAACACCAGGATACCAAGATGAGAGCAGCCCTCACAGTTGAGAAGCGAGTGGCGATAGCCCTGTGGAAGCTTGCAACGCCAGTTACCGGTCAGTCGGGAATCAATTTGGAGTGGGCAAATCTATGGTGGGGGCTGCTGTGATCCAATTTGCCAGGGCTATGAAAGACCTGGTGATAGCAAGGGTAGTGACTCTGGGCAACATGCAGTCAATAGTGGATGGTTTTGCTGAAATGGGATTCCCAAACTGTGGCGGGGCCATAGACGGAACCCATATCCCTATCTTGTCACCGGAGCACCAAGCCACCGACTACGTAAACCGCAAGGGGTACTTTTCAATGCTGCTGCAAGCCCTGGTGGATCACAAGGGACGTTTCACCAACATCAATGTGGGATGGCCGGGAAAGGTACATGATGCTCGCGTCTTCAGGAACTCTGCTCTGTTTCGAAAGCTGGAGGAAGGGACTTTCTTCCCGGACCAGAAAGTGACCATTGGGGATGTTGAAATGCCTATCGTGATCCTTGGGGACCCAGCCTACCCCTTAATGCCATGGCTCATGAAGCCATACACAGGCAGCCTGGACAGGAGTCAGGACCTGTTCAACTACAGGCTGAGCAAGGGCCGAATGGTGGTGGAATGTGCATTTAGACGTTTAAAAGTGCGCTGGCGCAGCTTACTGACTCGCTCAGACCTCAGCGAAAAGAATATCCCCATTGTTATTGCTGCTTGCTGTGCGCTCCACAATATCTGTGAGAGTAAGGGGGAGACCTTTATGGCGGGGTGGGAGGTTGAGGCAACTCGCCTGGCCGCTGATTACGCGCAGCCAGACACCAGGGCGGTTAGAGGAGCACAGCAGGGCACGGTGCGCATCAGAGAAGCTTTGAAAACGAGTTTTGTGACTGGCCAGGCTACTGTGTGAAACTTCTGTTTGTTTCTCCTTGATGAACCCTCCAAACCCCCCCCAACCCAGTTCACTCTACTTCCCTGTAAACCAACCACCCCACCCCACCCTCCCCTCCCCAATTCGAGCACCACTTGCAGAGGCAATAAAGTCATTGTTTTTTTCACATTCATGCATTCTTTATTAGTTCCTCACAGAAGTAGGAGGATAATTGCCAAGGTAGCCTGGGATGGGTGGGGGAGGAGGGATGGAAAAGGACACACTGCATTTTAAAACTTTAACTCTTATTGAAGGCCAGCCTTCTGATGCTTGGGCGATCATCTGGGGTGGAGTGACTGGGTGGACGGAGGCCCCCCCACCGTGTTCGTGGGCGTCTTGGTGAGGAGGCTATGGAACTTGGGGAGGAGAGCTGTTGGTTACACAGGGGCTGTAGCGGCAGTCTCTGCTCCTGCTGCCTTTCCTGCAACTCAACCATACGCTCGAGCATATCAGTTTGATGCTCCAGCAGACGGAGCATTGCCTCTTGCCGTCTGTCTGCAAGCTGACGCCACCTATCGTCTTCAGCGCGCCACTTGCTCTGTTCATCCCGCGATTCAGCCCGCCACCTCTCCTCTCGTTCATATTGGGCTTTTCTCATCTCCGACATTGACTGCCTCCACGCATTCTGCTGTGCTCTATCAGCATGGGAGGACATCTGCAGCTCCGTGAACATATCGTCCCTCGTCCTATGTTTTCTCTTTCTAATGTTCACGAGCCTCTGCGAAGGAGAAACATTTGCAGCTGGTGGAAGAGAAGGGAGAAGTGGTTAAAAAAGACACATTTTAGAGAACAATGGGTACACTCTCATTACAAGGTCGCATATTTCGGCTTGCAGGCAGCCATGGTAAGCCACAGTGTTTTGGCTTTTTTAACCTTCTTAACATGCGGGAAAGGTTGCAAACAGCAGCGCATTTCCCATATCAAGGATGAATTGGGTTGTCCATTTAAAATGGGGTTTCAATGTAAAAGGAGGGGCTGCGGTTTCCCGGTTAACATGCGGCACAAACACAAGTAAACCACCCCCCCCCACACACACACACACACGATTCTCTGGGATGATCACTTCACCCCTGCCCCCACCGCGTGGTTAACAGCGGGGAACATTTCTGGTCAGAAGAGCAGGAACGGGCGCCTCTGAATGTCCCCTTAATAAAATCACCCCATTTCAACCAGGAGAGCTTTCTGGAGATGTCCCTGGAGGATTTCCGCTCCATCCCCATACACGTTAACAGACTTTTGCAGTAGATGTACTGGCCGCGATTGCCAGGGCAAATTAATCATTAAACACGCTTGCTTTTTTTTTTTTTTGTAATGTTTACAAATATTTACAAAGTTACACTCACCAGAGGTCTCCTGTGTGCCCTGAGGGTCTTGGGTGAGTTCGGGGGTTACTGGTTCCAGGTCCAGGGTCAAAAACATATCCTGGCTGTTGGGGAAACCGGTTTCTCCGCTTCCTTGCTGCTGTGAGCTACCTACAGTACCTCCATCCTCATCTTCCTCGTTCCCCGAACCGTCTTCCCTGTGTGTTTCTCCAGTGAGAGAGTCATAGCACACAGTTGGGGTAGTGGTGGCTGCACCCCCTAGGATCGCATGCAGCTCCACGTAGTAGCGGCAAGTTTGCGGCTCTGCCCCGGACCTTCCGTTTGCTTCTCTGGCTTTGTGGTAGGCTTGCCTTAGCTCCTTAATTTTCACGCGGCACTGCTGTGTGTCCCTGTTATGGCCTCGGTCCTTCATGGCCTTGGAGATTTTTTCTAATACTTTTCCATTTCTTTTACTGCTACGGAGTTCAGCTATCACTGCTTCATCTCCCCATATGGTGAGCAGATCTCGTACCTCCCGTTCGGTCCATGCTGGAGCTCTTTTGCGATCCTGGGACTCCATCACGGTTACCTGTGCTGATGAGCTCTGCGTGGTCACCTGTGCTCTCCACGCTGGGCAAACAGGAAATGAAATTCAAACATTCGCGGGTCTTTTCCTGTCTACCTGGTCAGTGCATCTGAGTTGAGAGTGCTGTCCAGAGCGGTCACAATGAATCACTGTGGGATAGCTCCCGGAGGCCAATAACGTCGAATTCCGTCCACACTACCCCAATTCCGACCCGCAAAGGCCGGTTTTATCGCTAAACCCCTCGTCGGAGGTGGTGTAAAGAAACCGGTTTAAAGGACCCTTTAAGTCGAAAGAAAGGGCTTCGTTGTGTGGACGTGTCCAGGCTTAATTCGGTTTAACGCTGCTAAAGTCGACCTAAACCCGTAGTGTAGACCAGGCTTAAGCTTTTCTTCCTCATTACTATTTTATTCTACCCCCTTCTCTTTGACCCAGGTCTCCTTATGTTCTTCTTCCACCTCATCTCTTCTTTCTTCTGTCTGGCTCCTCCCCTACTATCTTTCTCCCTCCCCCTCTCCCATTCCTGACCCAGCCTTCTCTCTGCTCTGCCCCTAAATATGCTGTAACCTCCATCTCCCCAAAATCCTGTGTCTTGGAGGTGGGGGGAGGGAATCGAAGCTTACAGAGAGACAGTGTTGTCCAGCAGATCAGACACAGGAGACCTGAGTTCTATTCCTGGTTTGGCCACTGGCCTTCTGTATGACCACGTGAAAGTCACTGCCTCACTGTGCCTTGGTTTCCCCTTCCACTGGTTGTCTTTCCTATTGATGTAGACTGGGAACTCTGAGCAAGGGACTCGCTCTCACTGTGCGTATAGTATGGAAGTATACATAGAACACCTAGTGCATTTGGGCCATGATCTTGTCTGGAGTTGCAAGGCACTACCATAGTACAAATAAATAGTAACCCTGCCCCAAATAAATAAAATTATGTGGCTGTACAGAGTTCTCTCCACCCAAAAATTTCAGTGCAGAATCCCCAGGTAGCCAGTTACATGGACTTTCCAGCAATTTTGTCCAGCCAGAGCAAGGCCCAGAATGACCTCTATCAAATACTTTTTCAACCAACCAAACTGCTTCTATAACTTTATTTTATCCAGCTCACAATGGAGTTTGTGGGAGTCTCTTAATCAACTTCAGGATTGGGCCCACCAGGCTGATGAGGACTGGGATATTAAAGAGTCTCACTTCCCTTGGGTGTCCTAGAGCATTAAATTCTAGGATTAAAGTTTTACCCAAAGAAGGCACTTCCATGTAGGGAACATGATGCAACCAGAAAGTCAACTTGCTTCCTCAAATCTCAGAAAATATTTGGAAGATGCCTAATAAAATAACAATAGAACTTTCAGAACACATTCTACTGTGAAGTATGCCACAGATATTCCAACATACAGAAGAAAAATAGTGAACTGTGCCCTGTAAATAAAATGTGATCATCTTGTCTGACTGCCTGAATAACACAGGCCAAAGAACAAATTTCTGGGCCACAAGAGATAAAAGGATTAACCTGTAATAATCCATAAAAATTCCATATGTGGACCAAAGTGAGTTGAAATAGAGTTTATGTGCAACCTTTCTAGATAGAGGGGGAAAACACAAATAATCCGGAGCTAAAACTAATAATAATATACTGTAAAGTATATCCTGCAGTCACTGGATTATTTGTATTATTGAAATATTAACACAAAGCTTCCAAACAGAAGCAACTATTGCCCAATGCATCAGAACAACAGTATTTAATAAAAATAAGTTGGGCATCACATATATATAATCAAGGCACAAAGATTTCTATTGCAGAGGCACAAGGTGACAATTTCAGGAAGGCAGGTCACAACTTTTTAGACTCTACCCTGATGAAGAGTTCACACTGCTAGCTCTGTTATACCATGGACAATTCAGTTCTGCACTTGCATGCCTTGTGTATTCAATTCTACACTTGCATGCTTTTTTAGTCCTCCATACAAAAATGCACTAGATTATTGAATTGAGTTAATGTTTCCATATCGTAGTGGTCCCCAAACTGTGGGGTGTGCCCCCCTAGGGTGGTACGGAGGAAATTAGGGGAGACATGCAGTCCCACTCCACCCCAGACCAGCTCCGCCTCCAACCCCGTTCAGCCCCACCCCCCGTCCTGATCTACCTCTAGGCCCAGCTCTGCCCTCATTCCCTTTCCGCGCCCTGCTGCGCCCCCAGCCCAGCCCAGCCCTAGCTGCAGCTCCACTGGGCCCCAGCTCCAGCCCCAACCCAGCTGTGCCCTCATTCCCTTTCCGTCCCCAGACCAGCTCCACCTTTTGCCACAGGCACTGACTTTCTGATTTCCCTCGCTCCTCCCCAGGCCACACTCCCACTCCATCCCTTCTCTCAAAGCCCCACCCCCACCCTGTCTCTTCCTGCCCTTGCTCCTCCCCCTCCAGCACCTCCTGCTCGCTGCTGAACAGCTGATCAGCAGTGGGCAATAGGCTCTGGGAGGAGGGAGGGAGGGAGAGAGAGGGAGGAACTGATCGGTGGGGCCCAGTGGGTGCCCTGGAGCACCCACGGAGTTGGCGCCTATGCCTCTAGTTCCAGCTCCTTCCCACTTCAGCTTCCAGCTCCATCTTCAGCCAAAGCTCCATTGCTGAGGAAACCTTGGAGGGGGGATGCAGACAGATTCCATTATTGGGGGGCGGAGGGGCACCACTGGAAAAGTTTGAGCTCCATTGCCATATAGCTATAATCTAATTGATTTTGTCTGCATGTATGAAGTTTTAGTAGATGCATGGTATCAGAATGAAAACCTCAGGGAACTATGTTAAACATCTATAGGCACTTATCTTAATCATCTGCCAGAAATGTACATGATGGCTCATTTTAATAATGATTGAATCATTGAGTTGCACAAAGAGAGGTGTTCCTGTCTTTACTTACAGAATAGCAAGTCCCCATTAAAACCTTGTATGTTCAGTTCTACACCTGCATGCCTTTTCGTGACTAAATAGCATCCTCCATGCGCTGTGCTACAGAACAAAATGGCATCCGCCATGCGCACTCAGGGGGCCAGACAGAATTGTCTCGCGGGCCGCCATTTGGATGACATTGTAATTCTGGAGCATGTAATACATGCATGGCACATATAGACAGCATGCCCCCTGAAAAGACCAAAGTTTGTAAGTCCACAATAAAGAACACTGTCCCATCAAGGAGTAACTTTTAAATATAGTCTTGTGCCAGGAGATATGCTTTTATCACTGGAAATTGTGACTGGTCACAAGTCATAACATGTTTCTTTTCTCTAATTCAGACTTCGATTCACCAAAGCATTTAAACACATATATAATCCTATCTCTGTTCAGCAAAGCAATTAAGCACACACCAGAGTGTTACCAGCTCATGATTTCATTGTGAATCTTGTGATATTTGGTATGTTCCTTAAAGCCCCAGCTCCTGGAGTCATGTGATTATGTGAGAATCGATTCTTTCGTTTTTAAGTAAGTTTCTAGCCTTTTATCTTTGTGGAGAAAAACTTGAAAATGTGACCCTTAAAAGCTCAAAAAACAGAAGGCAAAGACAAAGAAACCAAAATTGATTATTATTATTAAATCTCATATGGAAACACAGCTATCATGGATTACCCAAGGAAACACTTTTTCAGTGTTCAGTCAGTAATATATACAAATAGATATGATACTGAGAAATTTGCAGTCATGCTATGTCATTACATGGGGTTAAGAGATGGATACCGATGCTGTCCATTCCATTTACCTGCCACATAGACCCACCCATCACCATGGTATTTGAACATTGCTACAGAAGCCTTTAAACAACAAAAGAAATGTACTAACTTTAGCACTCATGTAGCAGTTAGATTTGGGATGACGTCTTTTGTGGACTTTAGTTACATCGTTCCTTTTTTTCCTGTAATTCAATATTGCTGACATCCACATTCAAAAAGCTGGAGTCTGGGCACAAAAAATAATGAGATGGACGTAAAAGCCATGACATTTTAAAAATAATAATTTGGGGTTAATTTTTATTTACCTTCTGGTGGTGGAGCATTTAGGGTTCACATTTTCAAGCTTTCGTCTACATCCCTGTTGGCTAGAATTTACTTTATTAACAATTAAAACTGAGATTCTCAGGTAATAACAAATCCAGGAGCTTTAAGAAAAATCCCAAATTACAAGAAACTCACAATAAAACCATGAGTGCTGGCGACCTTGGTACTTTTCTGTGAAAGAGCATTGTGTTCAATTGTCACGGGGTGTGTATCATTTAACTACACAAATCACTATCCTGTTGATATGTTTTTGGTATTCAGTGCAAACTTTGGATAATACAATGCTTTGTTTTGCAATGTTGAGTTTTCAGTTGCATTTAGAACTGTTTAGTAAAGCATGCCATTGAAAATAAACCAGTGTCTGCTGCTCGAGGTCTACTTGCCTTTGGATGTGCCTGAATATTTAGCCTGCTAAAATACAATTTCACCACCAGGTGGCAGTGTTTATTCATTCACACATTCCCTTCCAATGGAACTTACCTCAGTAGAGAGAGCTAAGGAAAATCTCCACACATCACTCTAGGTCCCTGGCTGTGTAGCTAAAGAGGTCCTCCCACCATATGTTTCTGGAAAGTATACTCAGAGCGAGACTTCTGCCTCTCATCCACATCTGCTCCCACTGCTGAGTGCTGTGGGGAAGAGGTATCTGACTCATCTGTGAAAAATGTCACACAGGAAGCCACCCAAACACTTGGCTGCTGTCAATAACCCCACACAGTTAAATTCACAACAATTGGGACAGAAGGAGCATAGAAACAATCAATCTTTATAAAGCAAAATTCCACTATATCAGTTTTCCTGTTACATACACAAAACATGTTTAGTTCAATGCAAATAAAGTTCAATGCATACACATACATCAACAGCTGGTTTGCAGTGAAGAACAGCTAGCACCACAATCCCTTATTCATACACTGTCAAATTTCATTAATTCAGCCAGTCCTGAACAGGTTCTATTTATCAGTCCTTGACTGAGGCAATACTCCATTGACTTTAAAGGAAGTTGCCCCAGAGCTCCTGATGGGACTAAATAAGGAGGTATTTCAGACATTACACTTTGACCCCTCTTTCTGCTCCTTCTTTTCTATAGACTCCCAGGGGAGAAAAGTCTCAGAATAAGGTACGTCTACACTACCCGCCGGATCAGCTGGTAGTGATCAATCTATTGGGGATTGATTTATCGCGTCTAGTGTAGACACAATAAATCAATCCCCGATCACTCTGCCATCAACTCCCGTACGCCACCGCGGCGAGAGGTGGGAGCGGAATCGACAGGGGAGTGGCGGCAGTCGACCCCGCGCCATAAGGATGCGAGGTAAGTTGACCTAAGATACGTCGACTTCAGCTACGCTATTCTCGTAGCTGAAGTTGCGTATCTTATGTTGATCCCCACCCTCCCAGTGTAGACCAGCCTAAGATGATAACACTTAAAGCTTTTGTTTTCCTTGTTCTGCAGTCTGCAAATCTCTAGCTACACCTTTCCCTCCCAGCAGATGACAAGCAAGAGGAGTAAATTACAGGAAGAGAGGAATGCAAACATTAACAATTATTTTATTATGTTTTGCAGACTGTAATAAAAGTATGATCCAATACTATGCAGACCAGAAATGGAAAATATTTCACATGACCAAGGCCTTGGTACCAAAGGTTAATTCCCAAATGACATGATAGAATCAGCCCCCACCCCCCTTAACACTACTGGTACACCCAGGTTTAGTTAAGAGTTTAAAAGCACATGAAAGTTAAATATAAGCCCCAGTTCAAGAGGACAATGAAGGTGTCTTGCATACAGTCCCATAAGCAAGTTATCAACATTCACAAATTTATCACAGATCTCACAGCATTTTGTGTTTTCTATTCAAGCCCCAGCTCCTGAAGTCAGGTGATTACATGAGAAACTCAGCTTTCATGTAAAATAAGAGAACCTGAACCTTTATAATCCACATTAAGATTCATATTTTTAACCTGTTCTCCACAACAAAGACTCAAAAACCACAAGGTAAATAAAAAGACATTTTGTATTTTGATCTCCTGATTTTTAAGACAGGCTCATTGTTTTCTGAGGCCTGACTCACGATTTTTGAACGCTTGGGGTCGGCAGTACGGCGTGAAGACAAAGTTTAACAAGTCACAACAGTGGTGAACAATCAAAATCGTTTCTGTTTTGTTTAGTTTCCTGTTTATATTCATAGCCATGACAGTAATTTTAAAATGGATGTATAGGCCTTTTTTTTGGTGCTGCTTACTATACTATATTAGCAACTTATAAATATTAATGAATGTATCCTCACTACACCTTTGTGAAGCAGGATGGTAGTGTTATCACTATTTTACAGATGGGAAATAGACAGGTAGAAGGAGGCCCTAGGCCTGCAAATAAGTTGACTTAATTTGACTACTGCAATTGAAATCAGTGGGGCTACTCCTGGTAGTAAAGTTAAGCATTGTACATAAATATTTTCAGGATCAGGGCCTAAGTTATGATGAGATTTTTAGAGATATTTAGGCATTGCTCTGCTCAGGGTTACAACACCTAACAGACGTGGGAACTTAAGTACCACTGACTTTCAATGAGACTTAGGTGCCTACATCAGTTATATTTTGCAATGCTGAGAAGAACAAAGTCTAAATACATTCAAAAATATGGGCCTAAATGACTTGCCCAAGGTCATGCAGGAAATTTAACTTGTGAAAGAGCCAGACATTGAGCTCAAATCTTCTGAGTTCCAGTCTAGTGGGTTAACAACATGATCAGCCTTCTTCTCTAAGGAAACTTTGCTATTCAAATATAGCAAGTAGTATGAGCTTTCACAACTGAATTGCACTGCAGCATAGAATCCATTTGGAATATGTGTCCTTTCTCCCGACCCCTTCCCAAAAATCCCATATTGCATCTCAGTCTGTGATGACTTACACCTCAAGCCTGCAAACACTATAATTAATGCGTAACTGTACTTACTGAGTAGTCCTTTTAAGTCAATGGGGCTACTCACATGAATAAAGTTATGCACATAGAAAAAGTTTGCTAGATCCGGGTCTTAGCATCAGGGAGCATCATATGTCTAATGTGCTAGCCAAATATATCTATAAGCAGAATTCTGCTCCTTTCAACATGTCATTCTACCAAGATAAAGTGTGTGACTCTAGCACAGAGTTTGTTATAGGAAAGGTCTGTACATTATTATTAATTTCAGGGGACAAACCACACTTTTCCCCCTAGCCCCCACCTTTTTCTGTGGAACACATGTGGGTACTTCTTCCAAGAAACAACAAAAAAAATGAAACCAGATGTTGACTAGTTAATTAGAAAATACAAGTTCAAACACACCCAGAAGGGGGCATGAACAAATGCATAATGCACCACTGTTGATCCCTGAGCACACATGCTGCTGGCTAGTCATTCTTGAAAATGTTGAGAGCAATTACTTCTGATTTTAGGTGGCCCAGTTTTGAGGTGAGACGCTGACACATCTTGGGCCTGATTTCCAAGAGTACACAGCCCCCAGATCCCCTACTGATTTCAGTTGATATGGTAGTTACCCAGCACTTTCTGTACATCAGGCAACAGCTGTCAAAAGTTGGGATCCAAAATTTGAGGGACTCCATAGGCACTTTGAAAAATGTTGGCTTTAGTGAAAATTCATAAGAATATATTTGTATTATTAATCACATTGATCTTTATTACAATAGTGCCTAGACTCCAACCAAAGCCCACTGTGCTAGGCACTGTACAAACTAAAAGTCATAGATAGTCCCAGCCCCAAAGAACTTACCATTGAGATAAAATATCAGAAAATGTGTAGCAAAATAAATAATTTTTTTCAAAAATCTAATTTCTTATGCTACATTAGGAACTTAAGAACAGGCTAACTTATGGTCCTCCTACACTAGTATTCTTTCTTCATAAGCGACCAATACCAGATGGTTCAATGGAGGGTGTAAAAATCTCTACAACACACCCGAATTATCAAATTTTGTACCACAAATATTTCTCACTGGCCCCAGGTGGATAGATTGGATTTTGCCCTGAAGCCTGAGAACTGATAATCCCTGTAATGTTATCCTGGCTACTAGATCAGTGAAGTAGAGTTTGTTTTCATATGACATTTGCAATCATTTTTTGAAGATTGCTATGTTGTTCACTTAAATAATATCCTGCATGGGGATATTCCATGGGTTAATTAAGTATAATCTAAAAAGGGAGTTTTAAATGTGTTGCCTTTAAACTCAATTAAGTGTCCCTATGAATAAAGCCAGGTTTCAGAGTAACAGCCGTGTTAGTCTGTATCCGCAAAAAGAAGAACAGGAGTACTTGTGGCACCTTAGAGACTAACAAATTTATTAGAGCATAAGCTTTCGTGGACTACAGCCCGGCTGTAGTCCACNTTTCTCTGATGGGTGAGGTGATAAAAGGTATTATTATCATCCGAAGCTGTTAAAGTGTGTTCATTCCTTGAGCCTCATCCTGTGACTGGTAATGAGTGTGAAGTCTACTGTGCTTGAGCTTCACCTGTCTGATCACTGTATAGCCCCTGAACTGATTTCCCCCTAAAATGGCAGTTTGGGATGGTATCAAATGCAGCTTAATCCACATAAGGGTAAGAGGGAGGTTGCTTTATTCATAAAAAGAAGAACAGGAGTACTTGTGGCACCTTAGAGACTAACAAATTTATTAGAGCATAAGCTTTCGTGGACTACAGCCGGGCTGTAGTCCACGAAAGCTTATGCTCTAATAAATTTGTTAGTCTCTAAGGTGCCACAAGTACTCCTGTTCTTCTTTTTATGAATAAAGCAACCTCCCTCTTACCCTTATGTGGATTAAGCTGCATTTGATACCATCCCAAACTGCCATTTTAGGGGGAAATCAGTTCAGGGGCTATACAGTGATCAGACAGGTGAAGCTCAAGCACAGTAGACTTCACACTCATTACCAGTCACAGGATGAGGCTCAAGGAATGAACACACTTTAACAGCTTCGGATGATAATAATACCTTTTATCACCTCACCCATCAGAGAAACAATAGCCACTGAGCAGAAACATGGCAGCTTTTTATAAGAATATGGCAGCATCACAAAGCAGCAGTGGGGAAGGCTACCATTCAAAAACTGATACCACAGTCAGAAGAAGTTAGGTGGCGAGAATATAATCACCCCAACTGAAGTTTGGCCAGGGATAACACCTGATTTTTGTGGAAGTGCAATAACTACTTTAATGACCATCCACAGTAAAGATCTCAGCTTCACATCTTATTTGAACATGGGAACCTCCAGCATGCAAAGTTTCCTCAGACATCAGACAGCATTATGTAATAGTGACATGACACAAAGCCACCACTATCCATTCTTCTAGCACTTTGGTTTTCATTCTAAGCACCACCCCCCACCCCCCTTGGATTGTGAAAACTGCCACATTTGAAGCCAAAGGGGGCAAGATTTGCACCTACTTCAGTACCACATACTTTGAATGTATTATAAATTGACAGTAGGCAGATATTATTGGACAACAGTATCAATAAGATTCCTTAAAAGAGTTATTTATGCTAAGGCACTTCAGACACCGAGTTTTTTACCCAGAAGTTTTTCTTGCTGCAGCATCACCCCCAGATAGGCAGGCATGCCACGTTCTGATGCCAGGAGAAAAGATAACTGAAACCAAAATACTTACTGACTAGAAGAAAGGAAGGTGCAGCGTGCAGCACTCTGCCAAAAAATGGCCTCCTTAGGGCTGCAAAAGCTTGTGTCTCTGAGATTTAAAGGCCCAGCCACAAAATGCTTGGCTCTCCCAGATTTAAAGGGCCAGGTGTCAGAAAAGTCTTTGCTGGGAAAGACCCCTGTAAAATGCTAACGGTGGTGATTGGGAAGCTGAGGAGATTCTAATATGCCAGTTAAAAGGGCTTCACTTGTTTTTTATTTCAATGTACTCACATTTCCCCTTCAGTCTCCCATGATCTCTCATACACACATAGCATTCCACTGCCCCATTCTCTCTGTACCCCAGCTGCCAGAGAGCAACAATTCCATTTCATAGCAACTGATGAGATTTTGACATTTGTTTTCATTCTGCCCTGGAATGAAACTAAAACCTTTCAAACATTTTCACATGAGCAGAATTGTCCAACTGTCAATTTTCAGATTGAAACCTGAGCTCTTTGATCGGGGAATGTACTTGTATGCAGCCTCGTAGTTAGGCTACTAGTTGGGGATGTGGGAAACCCAGGTTCAAGTCCCTAATATTTCTGATTCTCCATCCCAGATCACTCTGAATGAGGCAGAATAGGGACTAGACTAGGCTATGGGATCTCCCACATTCCCACCTCATGTCCTAACCACTGGGCAGTAGAACGTAAGACCACATATTTTCGGTCTCAAAAAAACAGAAGAGTAATGGGTGTGAAATCTGAACTCCGGATTTACACTAGCAGATTGGGCCTTTGGCCCTGCCCTTAAATGGACTGGCTCCCTGGGCAAATACCAGGCTGTCTTCTGGGATCTCAGTTTGGGCCTGCCCCTTCACTCTTCCATTTGCAGCATCAGATTTAAGCCTAACCAAAACAAATAGCCGTGCTCTGTCTGTAACATGGATTCCTAACACACAGAATTAGGAGTTACAAGGGGGTCCTAATTCAGGGGTGGGGCCAGAGACTGGGACTAGGAGGTCTGTAAGCTGCATATGAAGCACTGCACTGACGTTCTGCCTCAGAGATGCTCCTGGGAAGTGGATTCAAAAGCACCACATTTTTCCTTTTCAGAACTGCTGGAACATAGTCCTCAGCAGGACCATAAATGGATCCTCCAGCCCATGCAGAAGCTAGTTCAGTTAATAGTCTCAAATCCCTCCAGCCCTTATCTACTACACATCTCCCCAGGCTCAGCTCAGCTACCAGGGCTGGGTTTTGGCTTGAGAATTTGGCCCATGTTCTCTCAATGTCTCTGAGGAGGAGGAGTATTCTAGTAACTATGGAGCTGAGTATTTGCCATAAACCTAAATTATGTGAATGCAGATTAAATATTTCTAGAGGTAGGGTGTGTGACCCGGATTCCTTTTGGTGCCAACTGGCAGCACGTGGGTGTACAAGGATCCCTTTGGTAGGATATCTGCATAATAGTTCCCCAAAGGGTGACAGGTGAGATTTCTACTGAGAGCCAGCAGCCCACTGGTCATCATAATCATTGTGAACTGTCTGTATGGATAATATTTAAGAAATTATGTATCTATACTGAAAATTATGCTCTTCAGGCCATGGAGTTAAGACAGGTTACCAGGTGGTGATAGACCTCACAGATGTTTTTTTCAGGCAGGAGGTAACTGACACCTATCTCCCTGTCTGGCCATACATGTACTGTGTATTGTATGCCTCACGGTATATGTCTATTTCCATACTAAACCAAGTGCTAACTGAGAGATTGCTAAATCTACAAGAAAGGACATCTACATGATGAAACAAACAGCAGGGGATGTCCTGTTTTCACTAAAGACAAAGAATTGGTCTGGTATATCTTGGAATGCAAGAAGACACACAGAATCCTTCACTTAGGAGGCAAACTGACAGTGTTCACATCTCATGAAAGAAGGATCACAGCCAGCCTGGGTGTACAATGCACATGGATAGCTTGCCCAAGCAATACCAGTTGTGGTGCATCTCCCTTTGGAGGTGCACCAGCCAGCCACCTTTGGAGCACTGCCACCGGAAACTCCCAAGAAGTGGGGGGGGGGCAAGGAGGTGGCCCTGCCCACGCTTCACCCCAAGGCCCCGCTCCCACTTGGCCTCTTCCCTGAAGGCCCTGCCCACGCTGCTCCTCTTCCCCTGAGGCCCCACCCTTGTGCCACCTTTTCCTGCCCCTGCTCCTCCATCCCTCAAGCCCCCTCACCTGCTGTGTGTGCCTCTCCACTCCCTCCCCCTCATCACTTGCCGTTAAGGTGGGGAAAAAGTGACAGGGGCAGAGAGGAGCGAGTGGCAGGCAAGGTGGCCTCGTGGGAGGAGGCAGAAAGGAGCAAGCAGCAGATGGGCGGCTTGGGGAAAGAGGCAGAGCAGGGGAATGAAGAGGCAGAGTGGGGCAGAGCCTCAGGGGAAGAGGTTGAGCAGGAGTGGTGCCTCAAGGCGGGGCAGGAGTAAAGTGCATGCAGGGCCTCAGGGGGAGGAGGCCAAGCAGGGCCTCAGGGCAAAGCAGGGGCAAAGCCACAGTCTGGGTGCCAGTGGCTCCCACCACTTCTAGGGCACTTCCGACGCTCATGCCTAACCTACCCAAATGCAAGAGTCACCCTATGTATTACCACCTATGGTAATACACTAATAGGAATGAATGTATCCTGTTAATTAAGTCTGTGCTCTAGAATGCACCTTATGATTTCATTTCCTATGTAGCCATTTGTTTCCAATACTTGCTATTACTTGACGCTCTGTGCTTTGTTAAATAAACTTATACTTGATTTCACTATGTACAAATCTAAGCACTGTGTTAAGCAGCGTGGTGATCTGAGGTGGCACTGACAAACTGGAATGCACTGCTTCTTTGGAAGCAACAGATCAGTGAATACTGCCTATGTCCGGTGGACCGGGAGCTGGACACTCCAGGTAAATGCTAAGAGGCCTTGAGGGTTGGCATATGCCTATCACTAACCATTAGAGTGACATAGGTGGCCCATAGGGAAAAGCTTGTGTTGCCTGTAGCTGGTGGCTCTGACCTCTGGAAGGCACAGACAAGGCTTTCTCATACTAATGGCAGGTGGTAGCAAGGTCCCTCACAACCATGGGCAGCATCACAGGCTGAACAAGAGGCTGTTGGATTCTGGGGAAAGTTCCAGCTCAGGTCTCGGGGCCTGATCTCCTTACTCTACGAGGTGCACAACTCGCATTGACTTCAGTAGAAGTGCTTCATGCATATGGCTTCCTGGATAGGACTCTCTTTTCACTGGTATGAAAAGGTTGGGAACTAGCTTTCAAATGTATAAAACAAGAGTGTTGTGCTGCTATGGTGTTAATTCATATTGCTGGGTTATTCTGCTGAGAATAAATGTTTAGGTGGACTAATTCCACCCCATTTTACAATCCCTGCCCAAAATGCATCTTGTCTAACAAGAATAATATTTTTTGCATATAGCTTCTCTCCACAGCACACCTGTCATGTGAATTATGAGTAACTCAGCGTTCTCGTACCATGCAAGTGATCATAGGAGACAGCCCATAATTTAGATTTAACTAGGCCATTTTTTCAACGATATAAGCAGCTGCTAATTAAAACCATTTGAGGATGAACAGTTATGCCCCTAAAATAATCTTACAATGTTATTATTGGAAAACACGTACAGAGCTCATTTTGCTTTTTCTAGAAATCTAAAGTTCGAAACGTAAGAATGGCACTCCAAAATTAAACTGCAAAAATGTATTTAAAGATAAAAACTGAAGTGATTTGAGGTGCTTCCACCTTACCCCGGGCATGTTGCCCCTTCGTGCTGCAGGAATGGCATAAGGCACTAGAGAACCAGGCCCACAAATGTTTCACCACACACTCCATCTGCACAGGAAACTTTTACGTGAGGGGAAGCTGGGAAAAGAGTTTGCAGTTCTGTCAGACGTGGGTGTGGCTTCACCTACACCAGAAGTTGCGGAATGGCAGGAAAAAAGGGGAGTCAGGTTAGGGTTACCATATTTTGAGTGTCCAAAAAGAGGACACTCCACGGGCCACGGGCCCCGCCCCCAGCCCCGCCCATGCCCCTGCCCCAACTCCGCCCCCTCCCCTACTTCCCGCAAACATTTGATTCGCGGGAAGCCTGAAGCAGGTAAGGGCCCCCCTTGGCTCCCCTGGCGTCTCCAGCCTGGGTCGGCTCGGGCCCTGGGGTGCCGGCTCCGGGCCAGCCCCCGGCCTGGCACCGCCGGCCCCCGGCTCGGCACCGCCGGCCCGGCACCCCCAACCCCCGGCTCAGCACCACCGGCCCCCGGCCCGGCACCCCCAGCTTGGCACCGCCGGCCTGGCCCTGGCCCCTGGCTCAGCACCACCAGCCCCGCATGTCCCGATTTTCCCGGACATGTCCGGCTTTTTGGGATTTCCACCCAGACGGGGATTTGAAGCCCAAAAAGCCGGACATGTCCGGGAAAATCCGGATGTATGGTAACCCTAAGTCAGGTACATTAGGTGGGTGCAGGTTCCAGTCAGTGTAGGAGATAGGAAAGTGGGAGTGAAAGAGAATCATAAGGGCAGGGAGCAGAACTGGGATAAATGTCAATGAGAGAGAAAAAGAGAGCATGGTGCAAGAGCAATGAGGGGCATTTTAAAAACACTCATCATTTGTCAGGCAGCAGCCTCGCTCTCCAATCTGTGCTTACAGTGGTGGTTGGAATGTTTGCTGGGGAGTGTTCTTCAGCCTGAGCTAGAGAGCTCTGCCAGAGACTGGAACATGCTGATATGTTCCAGCTCAGTGGCCCACCATGGGGGAGCAAAGCACTTTACTGAGGGTGGGTGAGGGCCGATATTATTAAACTGATTTAACAGATGGGAAAACCAAAGCCACAGAGTGAGTCAGCAGCTTAGCCAAAGCTAGGCCCCCCAAATTCCTGTTGCCCAGGGCCCTGCTCTAACCATTAGGTAGCCCTGTTTCTAGTATTTCTTGCAAGCTTGTTCTAACATCAATAATTAATATATGTGATGTGATCTGAGATTCAAAAGGGAGCTAGCTGGGCAGCTTAGGGATCAATTGGGAACTGCCTATACCTCAAGCCTAATAGCACCCTCTGCAGTCCCCCACCTGATTTGATACATGATATTACTATCCAAAACCAATATGAATTATTTTTTCCAATAAGATTTTATGAGACACAGTATTACAAGATTTACTAAAATCCAGCAGCCATCTTCTTTTAAAACATAACTCACAAGGGGATTGAATGGGCAGTTCTGCTTAAAAACTAATGGCCCCAAATGTATTACTTCTACTGCACTGCTGCATCCACTAATTTCAGAGAGACAAGGTGAGTGAGGTAATATTTCTTATTGAATCAGCTTCTGTTGGTGAAAGAGACAAGCTTGCAAGGGACACAGAGCTCTTCTTCAGGTCTGGGGAAGGTACTGAGAATGTCACAGCTAAATACAAGGTTGAACTGTTTAGCATAAATAGTTAACACATATTGTAAGAGACCATTCAAGGTGAAGTGGCTATTAACACCTCTGCAGTCATAGGTCAAGGGGGGGGGGGGGGGTAGTGGGTTACAGATTGTTGTAATAAGCCACAAACCCAGTGTCTTTATAAAAAACATATTTAGTCTCTAGCAAAGTTATGAATTTAAGCGCCCAGGCTCACCTTTTGAAAGTGTTGTGCAGGTTTCCTTTGAGATTGAGTACTGATAAGTCAGATATAGACTGATCGCTTTGTGAAAAGTGTTCACCCACAGGTGTTTTTGTCTTTTACCATTTTCCTGTGAGTTCATTCGAGAGTATAGTGATTGTCTGATTTCACCTACATAGTTGTTATTGGGGCATTCAGTGCACTGGATGAGATATACCACATGTTGTGATAGGCATGTGTAGGATCCATGGATCTTGAAAGGTGTGTTGTGAAGTGTATTGATCATTGTAGCAGTGGAGCTGTCTACAGGTTTTGCATCTGGTGTTATGGCAGAGTCTGGTGCCCCTTTAAGTGAATGTGTCCAGGTCTCAGTGGAGTTTGCTTCTGATGATGAGGTTGGGGATTATTTGAAGGCCAGAAGAGGGGGTTCATAAAAGATTTCTTTCAGGATGTGGTTCCCCATTGAGTAGGGGTTGATATATGACAACTAGGGGTGTGTGGTTAGAGGTGGGTTTTTTTCATATTGAAGCAGTTCTCTTGGGATATTTGAGTAGCCCATTCCATGATGCGACCTACTTCTCTAGTGGAGTGTCCTTGTTTGGTGAAGGTAGTTTTACATGTTCTAAGGTGTGTATCCTGGATTTTTCTCTTCTGAGTATATTCTTGGTATCTGAGCACATGGCGGTAGACAGAGTCCTTGGTGTGTTTGTGGTGGCTACTGGCTCTGTGAAGGTAAGGGTCTGTGATCTGTGGTTTCGTATATATAGTTGTCTGTAGGGTTCCATTGTTAAAGCTCATCATGATGTTCCGAAGGTTTATGCCGGCGTGAGAGTGTTCTGGAGCGAGTTTGATGGATGGGTGGTGGACATTGAAGTCTAATAACAGCTATTACCTCACCCACCTTTTCTCTCTAATATCATAGGACCAACATGGCTACATCACTAATTTTGTAATCCTCTCTAACATATAGGATTGCCAGATTGAATCATAGCAGTGGTCCATCTAATCCAGTATTCTGTCTCCAACAGTGGTTAATAGCAGCTGATCAGAGAAAGGAGCACCAAACCCTGTAGTAGTAAAAATAGGATAATCTACCCCCAGGGAGGTTTTTCTCCTGACCTCAATAATTTAGAGATAGACTTGTACCGAGAAGTATGAGGATTTATATCCCTTACAATACTTGTGTGTGTATGTTTTTTTTTTTAATATTCACTATTATAAATATGATGCCCAGGGTATTTTTTTTATAATATGTCTAGGCTGTTGGCCTCATGATATCTTGTGACAATGAGTTCCACAGGTTAATCATTTGTTGTGTGAAAAGGCGTTTCCTTGTATCAGTTTTGAAATTGCCACCTTTCAGTTTCATTGATTGTCTCCTTGCTACATCAGTCTCTGACCAGATACTTAACACAATATTAACAACAAGGGGGAAGAAAAGCAACCCCAAATAAGGAAAGAACAGACTAAAGAATATTCAGATAAATTAGATGTATTCAGGCCAGCAGGGCCTGATGAAATCCCCCCTACAGCTATTTAACACCTAGCTGTAGCAATCTCAGACTATTAACAATTATCTTTGAGAATTCATGGAGAATGGCTGATGTCCCAGATGACTGGAGAAGGGCAAACATAGGCCTTGGCTACACGTGCGAGTTACAGCGCTGTAAAGCCACCCACAGCGCTTTAACTCACTGACCGGCTACATTGGCAAGGCACGTACAGTGCTGTATCTCCCTGCGTACACCGCTGCAGGTACTCCACCTCCCCGAGAAGCATAAGAGACACAGCGGAGTGGCTACGACTCTCCCCTGTGAGTATGTACCAGGAATCAACCTGCAGTGCTGTACTGATCACCTTGTCAAGTGGCCAATCCTCTCCATTGCTGTGACCGGCTGCAGGAATGCGGAAGTGCCAGTTTCAAAGCTCGTACCACAGAGAAAAAGCAAACAATTTGCTGTTTGCTTTGAGTGAGTGAATGAATGAGCAGGGGGCCGGGAGTTCGGAACTTGCAAAATAGAGTGCTGACATGCTCCAAAAAGCACTCTCTCTCCCCCCCCACACTCCCTGTCACACTCCACCCCAACTCCTCCTCCCCCCCGTTTTGAAAAGCACATTGCAGCCACATGAATGCTGGGATAGCCGCCCATAATGCACCGCTCCCAACACAGCTGCAAATGTTGCAAGTGTGGCCACACCACTAAGCTGTCAGCTGTCAATGTGGACAGACTGCAGCGCTTTCCCTACTCAGCTGTACGAAGACAGGTTTACCTCACAGCACTGTACAGCTGCAAGTGTAGCCAAGGCCATAGTATCTATATTAAAAAGGAGAATATAGAGAACCTGGGGAAGTATAGACCATCAACTTTACTTGAAAACATGGAAAGATACTGGAAGAAATTATTAGACAATCAATTTGTAAGCACCTAGAGGGTAATATGTTGATAAGTAATAGCAATATGAATTTGTCAAGAAAAAAGAAATCATGCCAAACCAACCAAATTTCCTTCTTTGACAGGGTTACTGGCCAAGTGGATGGGGGGAGCAGTAGAAGTGATGTATCTTGATTTTAGTAAGGCTTTTGACGTAGTCCAACATGACATTCTGAAAGCAAACTAGGGAAATGTGATCAAGAATTACTATAAGGTGAGTGCAAAACTGGTTGAAAGACCGTACTCAAAGAGTAGTTATCAATGGTTTGCTGTCAAACTGGGAGGATATGTCCAGTGGGATTCCACAGGGGTTTGTCCTGGGTCCAGTAGTAGTCAATATTTTCATTAATAATTTGGATAACAGAGTGGCAAGTATGCTGATAAAATTTGTGGCTCACACTAACCTGGGAGGCGTTGCAAACACTTTGGCGGATAAGATTAGAATTCAAAATGACCATAACAACTTGGAGAATTGGTCTGAAATCAACAGGATGGCATTCAATATGGATAAGTGCAAAGTGCTACACTTAGGAAGGAAAAAATCAAATGCATGATTACAAAATGGGGGATAATTGGCTAGGCAGTAGTATTGCTGAAAAGGATCTGGGATTATAGTGGATCACAAATTGAATATGTCAACAATGTGATGCAGTTTCAAAAAGGCCAATTGCATTCTGGGCTGTAGTATCAGAACTGTTGTATGTAAGACATGGGAGGTAACTGTCCCACTCCGCTCAACACTGGTGAGGCCTCAGCTGGAATATTGTGTCCAGTTCTGAGTATCATACGTTAAGAAAGATGGGGATAAACTGGAGAGAGTCCAGAGGAGAGCAATAAAACTGAGAAAACCTGATTTACAGTTTTTTTTAACCTTTCCTTGTATATGTTTAATCTTGAGACAAGAAGACTGAGTGGGGATCTGATAATAGTCTTCAAATTTAAGGGGTGTTAGAGGGAGTATGGTGATCATGTCCTCAGAAGGTAGAACAAGAACTAATCATCTTAATTTGCAGCAAGGGAGATTTAGGTTAGATGTAAGGAATAACTTTCCAACTATGAGGACAGTTAAACACTGCGATTGGCTTTCAAGGGAGGTTGTGGAATCTCCATCATTGAAGGTTTTTAAGACCAGGTTGGACAAACACCTGTCAGGGATGATCTAGGTTTACTTGGTCCTGCCTCAGTGCAGGGGACTAGACTTGATGACCTCCTGAGGTCCTTTCCAGCCCTACATTTCTGTGAGTCTATGACTGATCTTTATGACCAGAAGAAAAAAAGAAAGAAACCTCTAGATCCAGGTTAAGTATCTCCGCAATATCCTTTGTGTTGAAAAGTGATACAGACTATTCATTTAGCTCCTCAGCAAGGTCCTTATACTTCTTAATCACTCTCTTGTGTCCAGCTCACCCACTTTGTGATTCCGATATATTTTAAGCATTTCTTGTTGTGTTATATCTTCAAATTCTGTTTTAGTCCTAGTCCTAATTTCCTTTATGTAGTTATAGCCTACTCTAATTTATGACACCTTCTGTCAGGTGTCAATGGCAGCAACAAGCTAGGTTCAGTCTGTCTAGGGGGGCTTAGCATGCACTGTCACAACAGTTCTCTAATCCAGGGGTTCTCAAACTTCATTACATCGCGACCTGCTTCTGACAACTGATATTACTACACGACCCCAGGATGGAGGACCAAAACCTAAGCCTACCCGAGCCCCACTGCCCCAGGAGGGGTGGCCAAAGCCGAAGTCCAAGGGCTTCAGCCCCAGGCCAGGGGCCTGTAACCTGAGCCCTGCCATCCTGGGGTGAAGCCCTTGGGCTCTAGCTTCAGCCCCAGGTGATGGGGCTTGGGCTTTGGCCCTGGGCCCCAGCAAGTCTAACGCCAGCCTTGGCGACCCCATTAAAACAGGGTTGCAACCCACTTTAGGATCCCAACCCACAGTTTGAGAACCACTGATCTAATCCAAATTCTCTTCAGCTCACACAGAAGCAGCCTGTGATCTTCTTAATAATCCAGCCATTCACTTTAGGGCATTGCATTGAACTGCCTTGACAAAGAAAGGTTTTGAATTTCTTTTGAGTCTGCTTTCAAAGACAAAAATTATGCAGGTCAAGCTATTGTCCATGGAGTAGTCTGGTTAACGCTGACAAAGACCTTTCATGATCAGTTCCCAAAGCCCTCATGCCTACACTTCACATCTGTCCTTAATAATGAACGAGAGTTATCTGCATTGAATGAAAAATTCCCTCCATTCTCTTCCCCATAGAAAGGGCATTATCAACACTTTTTCTTATTGCCTCAGAAATATGGAACTAGAGCTTCTACTTACTGGATTCTTAAATTATATGACAAGTATCAAATAAATAAATAGCTATATTTCCCAGAAGGTCAGCTGGTAGCTTAAGTTACTGAGTACAGTATATAAGGTAATCAGTATTTGAACTAAAGAGCAATTCCTAAACCCTAATGAAAATGTAATGTATAGAGAGAGCCAACAAATTAACAACTGCCCTGACACACTACATTGTGCTAATTGGAGTCTTCCTGAAATACAGGATTCTTTGTTGATTATAAAGAAAAGGGCTACTCCAAACTGTACTTTTAATGAAGCAACTGTTTTCAGCTCTCATGGTGTTTCGTTCTGTTCTCTTTCACTTTTATCTTTGGTTTATTTTAGGGGAAGGTGGAGGTTCCAAAGAAATCCCTGTCACATTCATTTCCCCATCCCCAGCATATATCTGATGAGAGAAAAGTAGTAGACAAAAATCTTTACTTAATCAATGTACAAGTCATAGTGATTCTGATTTGTGTGTTCCGATATACTCTCATTATTATAGTGACATCTGTAGTACAGAAAGCAATAGAGTGGGAAACTAGGGTTGGGATTTTGACAAGAACAGCACTGGCCTCACTGCTCTCATTGAAGTAAATGGTAGAACTCCCACTGATTTCAGTAGGTGCGGCACTGGGCCAGCACTGAATGGTTTGAAAATCCTATTCCACTGCGTTAGGTGGGTGAACGATAGTCTCAATTAGGCTACAATTCTCTTTGGCACAGGTCCTATGTCATAGTGACAGCCTTGATTGTGGGTTATTGTGACAGAGGACACAAAACCTTGGCTCAAAATGCCCCTAGTCAGAGTGAATAGCATGAAGCGTATCATCCAAGGAAGGTTATTCAATCACTTCAAAACGGACCGTTTTCACACTGTGCTGTGAGATTTCCAATTTATAATTTTATTATAATCTGAATAGAGGTGATATTTAAAGAGCAGAGAAAATGACTATACAAAGAATTTATAGAACATTCATTTACATACTGGATACTTTTTGTTTGGTTGGTTTTTTACAGTTTCAAGAAAAAGGCAAAAAATGTTCACTAATAGGTAAGGCAGAGAAGGAAACATTAAAATTTTAATGATGCTGTTGGATATATGGGGACCATTTAATTAAAAACCTTTAAAAACATGGCTTTCAGCATTTTTGTAGTTTAACACTGTAAGATTATAGTAGCACATTTAACAAGCAGGTTAATAGGAGCGTGGCTAAATACACGTGGCAACTTGCTGGCATTACTTATGAGACTGCATATACACATCTATCAAAATCCTTAGAAGGAAAGTGCTATACTATTTAGTCATGTATTTACCATGAACCAAAGTTTTATGAATGTGTTTATGTATATACTACACAATTATATTTACTGTACTATTTTGCTTTGTGTTTTTAAATATATTCCATGTGAAAACAAAGCATGTGATAATATACCATGAAAAGGAACACACATTAGAGAGGGTCTCTTAGTAACTATGGCAATTTCCTCCTTCCCATTACTCAGCACAACTTAAGTTCCCAGGTAAGCACCTTGAAGAGCCCAGACCTGAATTCCTAGTGCTCCTAAAAGCCCACCAAATTCAATAGGTTTTCAGAATTCACAAGGAATGCAGAATAAGGCCCACAATAGCAAAGCCTGTTTACTGGAAATCAAACATTCCATCCTCAGCAGAGTGGGGCCAAAGGCTGTGCAGTGGCTGACACCAGCTTTTGTGAAGACACACTCAAACTTAACTTATCTCACACAGAATCTGAGAGCCATAATTCACCAATGGGTTAGACGGAGTGCGGGTGTGACTCCACTGATGTCCCCAGTGAAGAATCTCCAGCTGGAATGTAGGAGAAATTTCACTTGAGAATATTCAATACGTTCCAACTGGCCAGCTAGGTTTCAGAACCGAGTAATGGATCTATTAGCCTTCTGGTTCCTGAGGATGTGGTTCCTCGAAATGAAACCAAAAGAGACCAACAGTAATCAACAGAGACCAATTTGTTTATTCTAATGGAACCCACCAGAATTCCTACTTGGGCCACTGGTCCCAATGTTTTTGAAAGGGATCAAGGTTACCAAATAAACAATCTCACTGCATTCTTTTTAGATGGTAGGAAAACATTGTTTGATTATTCAACCTGTTTGATGGAAGAATGAAAGTATTTGGTACAAATCAGAGGCACTTGCCCTTGTTGCTTCAATGGTAGCTTTACTTTGAACTGCCTAACCTTTCTATATACATACAATGCTCACTGTTACTAATGTAAGCCACTTCCTGGTCCAAATACATTAATTTGTAATTTTGCCCAAAGCCCCCATACAAAAGTATACAATTATTTACACTGAATTCATGGTTATACAAATTATTTGGTAACAAATTTTGTCCTTGGCCCCTGCATAAGGTGCCTGTGGTTCTTCTAATTCTAAAAAAAGGAGGCTGTTAATAAAAGTTAGAACAACGTGTGTGTGTGTGTGTGCGTGTGCGCGCGCACACACACACACACACGAATGGTTTTTGGATCAGGATAGGTGGTAATTTGTTATTTAAGCCAACTCTATAATTTTTCCTATCCCTCCTGACCATTGTCTGGTAAAAAGAGACTGAAGCAATTTAAGTCTCAAAATGGGGATAGTTACCACTCAGCCCACTGTGTCTTGTGACTGTGTGCACAGAACCCTGCACCATTTTATACATCAGGTCACTGATCTATAGATTTGGCCCTCAAACCGAAGGAACAGAAATGTTTGGCATGTCAAACAACTGGGAATTTCAGTTGTCTGTAACTTCCAATTCCTGTTTCTGGGCCTGATCCTGTTCCCTTTGGGTGAATGGGAATTTTACAATAGACTTCAAATGGGCCTCCACTCTCACAGAAAATTACTACAAGTCACCTACCCTACTATATAGTATATATATTTATATTATAAAACTAACTACAGAATAACCATTAGTTTTATAAAATACAGATGCCACTATGTTGACTTACTTGGTCATATGAAGGACACCTGTGACAGATTGTCTTGGACATGGGTAAGAGTAACAAAAAATATTCTTTTCCCTTTTGGATTTCTTGACTCAAGAAATTATTTTAAAAATTCACCTATAAAATTTAACACCAATCCATACAAATTGAATAACAAAAAACAAAACCCCACCTTTCATTAAAAAAAAAATCTGTCAAAAAGAACCTATGTATGTAAGAAAGGCGGGAGGACCGATTTCATAGTCAAAGCATTATTTCAGAAATACATGAGCTGGGAAGTGGTTTAATACTGTAAAACAAGAGTCTAAATACGAAACTCTACTCTATAATAAGGCACATGCGACATACTATACTTATTCAAAATAAAACTAAGAAGGCAAAGATCATGAATGGCTTTACTATAAGAACACTCATATAATATATCAAGATTTGACATCTACTATAAATAATCTGGCAGAGGCAAAAATATAAATTATATAAAATCATTTTCTTCTTTGCTTTTCCCTCATTTTTATCCTGTGATTATTAAAATACAGCATCTTTCCTGCTTAACTCTTCATATAAAAATAATAACAAAAACACCATTAACAGAATACATCAATCTTTCTCCACACGACTCTTTTTGGTTATCCCTCTCCCATTTTAAAATTATACAAACTAAATAAACTCAGCCTGCTTTATACTAAACATGGAGTAATCTCCCTGAAAAATCCATGTCTCTGCACCCTTCTTAAAAGAAATCAACCTGCACTAACCTTCCCCTAACGTACATCTTCCCCCTTCTTAGTCAACTCCCACCATTATCATATAAAGATGAAGGGAAGAGCAAATAGTCCTTCACAAACTACCCCTCTCTTAAGAGCACCAGTTTGCCAGGGCTATAGCTACCACTGATGCAAATGTGGCAAGTGTCTAAGTAAGAGAATGCATGTGGTTCTTATAAATTTTCCTACAGGAAAAAAAAAAAAAGGCATGATCTAATGACTTGGCAAATTCTTCCTTTTCTGATACAAGATGGAAAATGGTGCGTGAAAATATAATTAAAACCCTGCACTATAAAGCCTTTCTTCTCTGTTTAATTCAGATATGGATTATGTGGGTTTTGGTGGCATCCAACTGCATTCACTCACAATTTTGCCCTTTGATGTAAGAACACAATGTTTTGATAGGTCAGAGGCATCTTCAAAGAAAGGATCACACTCTTTGTAACGTTATGCAGATGGAACATCCTCTGCTTTCCTTCTTGGGAATGGTTACGTTTGGATAATGTAGCTGCAAACTCCCAAGAATGCTTTTTCTCCCACGCTGCCTTCCCTCAAGTCAGTGAAGAGCTCTGAACCAAAGGCTAGGAAGGATTCAGATTTTCTTCTGGGAACCAATCATGACCTTTGATACAAAGTTCACAATGGCACTGGCAGGTTGCTCTGGATCGTGCTCTGCGAACAGGTGGCACACGTTATCTGTGGCACTGCCTTGCTTCCTTGCAACAAATCCAAACACTCTGCAGGAGGCAAAAACAAAAACATGTTACAGAACAAAAGGCATCTTATTTCAAAAAGCAGAAGGTTTACTTTCCTCCACCAAACATTATTTTTTGAAAAAGAAAGTACTTTGCTGCAGGGTTCCAGTAAATGCACCTACTTCTGTCACACCTGTTTAGAGAGTTAGCAACATCTGACTTCGATAGCTGTTAGTGGAGACCATGTGGTTCAGCAGTGGGTAGGGCACAGGACTGGGGGAGTAGAGCGGGAGGAGAAATCAAATGACCTTGTTTCTATTCCTGGCTCTGTCACTGACTCACTCTAAAACGCTGGACAAATCACTTAGACTTACTATTTAAAAAGCATATGCTAATTTTGTGTAACATGTTCTGGGTGCCCGACATGACACAACTAGGGCCTGAATTGTAGAGGTGCTGAGCACCTAGAAGACAACTGAAATCAGTGAGCACATTAGAATGGACTTAGGCACCCCTTCCACCTCTCAATAGTTGTTCCCCCTACCCCTTCCTTCCACTTTTCTAACAAATAAGAAAGCTCTTAATTTAGAAGACACCATAAAAAATAAGGTGGCTAATGTTGAAGTCCATCCAATATCCAAGATGATATTGCCCTTTTTAAAATGGTCCTAGAAATTACAGTCCTCTTGGACAGAAGAAGTGGCACGGGCCGAGGGATATATTGGCCGCTGCTTTCAGCAGCTCCCATTGGCCTGGAGCAGTGAACCGCGGCCACTGGGATCCGTGATTGGCCGAACCTGCGGACGCAGCAGGTAAACAAACTGGCCCGACCCGCCAGGGGCTTTCCCTGCACAAGTGGCGGAACAAGTTTGGGAACCGCTGCTATAGCAATTATTTTAAACTTAAAATTCACTAAACTATTCAAAGTAGGAATCAAGAAACTTTTGGAGCTACTCTCCCTCAACACAATACCCTATCCAACACAGGGTATACTATTTTCACTTTAATGTGTTTTATGCTTTAGGTCTCCAATAGTTCAACACTTTAAATACATTTGGTTAAGGATTAAAGTAGGATCTGGAAACTTAAGAGAAAACTTGAAGCACATCTTCAAGTCTGAAGTCATTTCCTAGGGTAAGAAGCCGTTCTTAGTTGAGATACAATATAACCACGTAAATACACAGACTAAGACCACTATCAACTTACTTTGCAGAAGGTCCTTCTTTCATCCATCTTGTTGCATGAAGGAGGGGAGTAGCAAGAGGTGGGAAATACAAAGGAAAAAAAACATTAGTTTGTTGTAGGTCATCATCATCATCATCATCAACATCTATTAGAAACAGCATTCATCATCCTTACTTTCTGTCCTGTGGATCCAAAGCACAGAAGATAACAGTGTTGACTGGATAATGTCTTCGGAAAAAGAGTCTGATAGAAGAGAATAAAAGAAATTTTAAGCAACTTTATGACTCAAGGAATAGACTAAACTCCCTGGGCCAGATTGCCAAAACCTCAGTTCCCATTTAGATATCAAAATAAGTAGCCAGATTTTCAAAAGTGTTCAGCACTCAGGACTCTGTCACAATAGGAGTTGCTGGGTGTTGAGGGCTTTGGAAAATATGTCTGCACATGTTACACAAGAGTCAATCTTAAGCGTTAATCCTTCCAGGTACTGAGTACTGTTGAGTGCCCTCAACATGCATAGTATAGCAGTTGAAGGTAGCAGCACCTTTCAGGAAGCATTCAGCAGCTTGGAAGATTGAACCCTCAGTGCAGAAATAAGACTCATGGTTATGGTTCTATTTATGAAGCATACCACTGTTCAACCACTGGCTCATTTAAATGTCTCAGTAATAAAAGGATCAGTAACATAAGGATGGAACTTAATAACCACATATTTTTAAGTTTAGTAGCTTATTCTTTCCTTTTTGGCTTCTACATATTAGCAGAAATCAATCTTCTGCCAGAGCGACAGGTTAAGAATAAACCCACCACAGGAAAAGAATAAACCCATGTTTGTTTTCCCAATAGCTTAGAATAATAATATAAAGATAATAGCCCATGAGAGACAGGCCAGAAAACTCCCTTCCAGTGTTCAACTTGGTGCCAGAATTCTCAAACCCGTGTGTCTGAAGTTGGATACCTAAACTGAGGTGACTTGAACAGGAAATGCGAGAACACAGCACCTCTGAAAATCAGGCTATATTAGGTATCTAAAGTTACCAACTCACATTTGAAAATTGTGGCTTATGATTTGGCTTTCCAAATTCAGACCTAGACAAATGACTGCAGCTCCACTGAAATTAGTGGGTCTGAGTTTGGCCTGTAATTTTAAACTATCTTTCCTCCCTTACTGAGCAGTTTTCAAATATTTGGAAAAATTCAAAGACTGTGCAGCTACCCTAGTATTATTCAGCAAGTGAACATAATTTTTAATACAACAGTTTCCATGCACTAAGCACACCAAAGCAATATCTTGAGTACCGATGGTGCAATGTCTAATTAAGCCAACACTGCTCTGCAACAGTGTACATTGAACATTACAGTCTGATTCAGTGAGCAGGGTGGGTAGGGAGTGCTGGCCAGGGCACTGGAATTACCCTGTATTCTGTTAGAAAATGTTATATGAAATCATTAAATTCCATCTACAGAACATCAGGATGTAGAAGGTGCCGTTTGGATGAAGTGTTAATAGCTCAGTACCACATCGAGCCCAATCTGATGTGGGACCGGACTCTCTACTTATTTAGATCAAAGAAACTGTGTTATTACTATATGAGCCATATGGAGACTGTAGACAGGGATTAGGAAGAACAATTCCACAGCAGTTTTATTAGTGTACAGCAGTTAGGGTGATCACAAATCCCAATTTTATATGGATAGTCACGATATCTAGGGCTTTGTCTTATATAGGTCCCTACTACCCCCCACCCCATCCTGATTTTTCACACCTGCTGTCTGGTCACCCTAACAGCAGTGTCTGGCCACAGATCAATACCCTACTTCACTTACTTTCTTTGATTATCTGTCAGTGTGATCCCCTGAGCAGACACCTTGAAATGGACAACAGTAGAGATGGGAGGAGGCTCTTGCATCAGTGTTATGCTCAGGGCTTTCTGCACTGCCTGATAGCCTGTGAGGGACTCCATTTCCACAGAGTTCAGATACCAAACATTGCATGCTGTAAAGAACAGAGGATAGGATTCAAGAGCTAGGTTTGGTTTTGCTTAGTTGAGTCCTATTTGATTCTTTTTGTGTAATGAACTTCACAATTTTCCACCTTTGCCAACAGTCAAGCTGCTGGTGAAGAATGATTACTAACTAATAAGATGTTCTTGTTCCAGTGTCCCATTGTCATCTTCCCCTTCTGTTTGTCTTGTCCCATGGTTGTGCCTTAATACAAGATTGTAAATTTTGGGGGGCAGACGCTGCCAATCTTTTTGCTTACATTTAGAGACAATTTGCTTAATTTAGAGTATCTAGCCCAATGGGGCCCTGATCCCTCATTGGAGCCTTTAGGTACTTCTGAAATCCAAATCATGAATACAAATTGATAAAACACAAATCACAACATTGAGAGATGGCACTCCTGGGAATGATCACAGCAACCATTCAGCTGTGGGAGGAGGAACGGAGTACCTTGGCCTTACAACACAGTGACTGCAGTTAACACAGAAACTCCAGGATCCACATGTTTGCAGGGTCAGTTCACAGGTGTTCACACTTCCAAACAGTGTTTAAATTGCACACAAATGAAACTATTCACTTGTTTGGCAAAACAACAAGAATGTCTTCTCTCCACATAAAAATGACAATTGTTGTGTAATTCTACTTCTCTGTACTTTCAAAGGGGTTTTTGTGTGTGTTATAGTTTCAGATCAAAGCAACTTTAAGAAAAATAAAAAATACTATTTCATATCTTTTGGGTCCAAACTTTAAAAAATGGGCTCTACTTAGGGCGTGCCAACTTTTGGGAAACCAACTTGAGTCCTAAAGCGATATCTATAATTCTATGAAACCATAGGTAAAAATCTAATCTACCATCCCACAGTGTTTCAGAGCCTATTGCTATTAGTTTCAGTGTTTCCGTATGATCAGTGGTTCATAGAATTTGACATCTTCCAATAATTGCTCTACAGTTCACTGAGCACATGACCTATAGTACAAAAACGGTAATGGGCATTCAAGCCCTGATTCAGCATGCTACGTAAAAGGACTACATTAGAACTTCAGAGTTATGAGCACCTCGGGAATGGAGGTTTTTCATAACTCTGAAATGTTTGTAACTCTGAACAAAATGTTATGGTTGTTCTTTCAAAAGTTTACAATTGAACATTGACTTAATACAGCTTTGAAACTTTATTATGCAGAAGAAAAATGCTGCTTTTAACCATCTTAATTTAAATGAAACGAACGCAGAGTTCCCTTACCTTGTCAAATCTTTTTTTAAATTTTCCCTTTATTTTTTTAATAGTTTAAATTTAACACAGTACTATACTCCCCCATGGCTGCCTGATCGTGTACTTCTGATCCCAAATGAGGTGTGTGTTGACTGATCAGTAACTCTGATGTTGTGAAGGCCAAGATTATAACAGGGGGCAAAAAAGAACTAGATAAATTCATGGAGGATAGGTCCATCAATGGCTATTAGCCAGGATGGGCAGGGATGGTGTCCCTAGCCTCTGTTTGCCAGAAGCTGGGAAAGGCCACAGGAGATGTCTGATCACTAGATGATTACCTGCTCTGTTCATTACCTCTGGGGCACCTGGCATTGGCCACTGTCAGAAGACAGGATACTGGACTAGATGGACCTTTGGTCTGACCCAGTATGGCCGTTCTGATGTTTGTAACTTTGAGATTCTACTGTACACACATGCTTAAAGTTACGCACATGCTTAAGTACCTTGCTGAATCGGGACCTAAGAGACAAAGGATTAGATAATCCAGAATAATTTCTTACAACCAAGTAAGAACCTTTCTGGAACTGTAAAGCATGTTTAGTCCTACTTTTCAGTGCAATCAGCGCTGGTTTCACACAAATACTAACAAAATTTGTGTCCTGACACAAACATTGTGCAGCTGTCCATGCTAGAATTTAAAGTTAGTTAACACATGTTGAGTAGTATGGATTAAACACTACTGAAAATTCAAATGTCATACCATACCTACATGATTAGGAGAGCAAAAAAATAAATTATATCCAACAACTTCTCTTTTCATACTACTGCCCTGTAATTCAGGCAAAGTCTTCTACATATTTCCACTAAGAATACATGGCTCTTTCAAACTACAAACTGTTTTTATATAGACTGAACAAGCTTGTGATTCCAGCAGGACTATCAAGCAAATTTTCTGCATATTTGCAACCCACTCACTTTAAATTGGGATGTAAGTTAATGAAGAATTTGGCCCAAAAGTGGACATTCCAAGTTAAAAGATGAAAAGGATGAGAAAATACAGTGATGTGAGCCAATTATCTGAATTTAAATTCCACTTGGTTCAACTTCTGACAGCCAGAAACAAACAAATTTCCTTATCACGAATAAAAAAAATTGTAAAACATATTGCTGCTTTAGCCTCAATCATCTTTGTTTGAATTAATTATAATTCACTTCATTGAAAGAGAAATTGCAGGGAAATGAGGGAGGGAGAGTTTGAAGGAGCATTAATTAATGAATTCCTCTCTATAATTTATCTTTCCAGAATTCTAAATACAACTCCAAGTTACGAACCCTCTATCTTTCACATAATTACTCTACATGTTTGCAAAACTAGATTTGAACCAATCAAGACCTTTTCCTCACAGGAAACTAGCTGGATTCACGGTCACATTTCTAATCACTTGTGATGTTCGCATGGAGAGATTCCCTTTCTTTTGCAGCAGACATTCCATTGGTGCCAACAGCCTCATATGCTTTTGTTCCTAAACAAAACAGCTAACCTTTTTGCTCTGGATAAGTCTCCAATGGGATTTTACTGCTTGGCTCTAAAGTCTGTCCTCATTTACTTTCTCGAGACAGAATAAATAATATATCATCCACTTCCTAGACATTTTGGGAAACACCAAAAGGAATGTCAAATTAAAGATAGTGGTGTATCCTTATGATTAATACAGCTTTTTGTGGGAACAGACTGGAAGGAATCCCTAATTTTGGCGCATAATATGTGCTCTTATCTGATATGTGGCACAAAGGGGAAGCAATGGTAGTAATCCCATAGAAACTGCGTTGGGAGCAAGCTGAAAAAACAGATGGTTATGTGATAGCATTCTCCCTACAATGTAGTTGTCCTCTCTACATTCTATAACTGCTACTTTGGAGTCGCATCTATTTGAGCTGGGGAAAAGAGCTACTCAGTATGGCACATTCTTGAACTTTATTGTAATTTATGCTACTCTTAGTATGGTCATTCAATGCCATTTGGAATGGACATTCCCACAAAGGTTGTAGTATACTTTGGAAGGAAAATGCATATAGATTGGGAAACATGCAGAGCACGAGACAGTGCTACCAAGCACAGGGGAAGGCTGGGAGGCTAATGGAATAAGGAGCTGCCCATGAGGAAAGCCAGAGATCTCTGTAAGTGGCTTCTATAGATTCCAGACCTCCAGACTTTTGGGGGTTTCCTATTCTCATATCTGCACTGCCACAGGGCCTGCCCCCCAGTGGAGATAATGAGATACAGCAGGCACATGATGGAAGCCTCAAAACTATTTGAGAAGCAAAAGATTTGGCACTTAGGGCTGGTCCACACTAACCCCCCAGTTCGAACTAAGATACGCAACTTCAGCTTCACGTAGCTGAAGTCAAAGTACCTTAGTTCGAACTACAAGGTACTTACTGCAGGCCCACACGTGGCAGGCAGGCTCCCCTGTCGACTCCGCGTACTCCTCTCGCGGAGCAGGAGTACTGGCGTCGATGGTGAGCACTTCCGGGATCGATTTATCGCGTCTAGACAAGACGTGCTAAATCGATCCCAGAAGATCGATTGCTTACCGCCGAACCTGGAGGTAAGTATAGACGTACCCTTAGATTCTGTACTGGGATAACGGACAGCATCGCTCTTCTCATTTAGCTGTAGAAATGGTTAACCTAGAAGCATGCATTTTTGTTTGGTTTGGGTTAGGGCAGTAGTCGGGGATCGCATCTGCTTTAATCAAACCATAGTTGTTTAAATAAAAGCTTGGTTGCTTGAGTAGATGTTTAGAGTCTGGGCTTTCATGCTGAACTCCATATTGAAAATGTTTGTGTGATAGGAGAGAAAAATGTTTGAACTAAACAAAGTCAATGTGAAGTGAATCAACTCTGGGACAAGACACTCCAAGTGGTAGGGCAAAAACATCATGTCCCTTCCAACTTCCCTATTCAAGTCCTAAGCCCCTGTTTCAAAATTAGGTATATCAAGATGGTTATTAAATTTCCATTCAGTCAAATTATCTTTGATGTGACATTCCCCAGATGGAGCTGCCTAACAACTAATCCCCAGATGAATAAAAAAACTCAGCTATTATTTCTTTTTCCCTAGGAAGGTTACATGTCCTGGATAATGAGAACCCAGCTAGATCTCAAGAGGAAATGTGTGCCTATTATGTTGAATCTATTTATAGAACTTTTCCTCTTAAATTCCTCCTCCTTGGCTCCAAGTCTAGTGGCCACCACACCCGCTGCAGTGGTAATGGCAAACAGAAATGCCAATGTGTGCTTGCTTCCAGCACAGCCTAGCCAAGGCTGACCATTGCCTCAGCCACACATTCCTGCTCAATTATATCATTTAAAGTGCCACTTCACTTTTAAAAGTCAAAACAAAACAGATAGCTGCATAATCACACGACAACACTCTCACTCCATAGCTGCTTGGAATAGCACTGCCCTTTGCTAAATGCTCTATAACGTATCAGAGCAACTGCACAGCACTCTGACAGCTGAAGACTAAAAAACACTTGGTCAAGATCTTTTGGTCTGTGGCTTCTTCGTCTGATGCAGGTCAGGGAGGTGGAGGCAAATATAGCACCGCCTCCCTTGATTGTTGGGCCACCATATTGTCTCCGGTGAAGAATGAGCATTTTTAGGTTTGGCTACTAATTTTACAAATCTATGTGCTGCAGACAGTCACACACACGCACAAACACGACACAGGACTAAAAACCTGGTCCTTCAACACAGGTCTCCATCACTTCACTGGCAGTAATAGCACATCCATCACTCTGTGGGCCAGGCTCTAAAGGGCAACATTGCACCCTCACTCACATGCACAGATCCGGTACATTACATACTCAATGGCATTTTAATTTACCCAATTCCTTTTTTCATCCTCAGCCTCCTGTTTTGTTTTGTTTTTTTCTCCTGCTTGTAATGTACATTGGGTAACAACTGCAATTTCATCAAATGGAAGAGGAATGTACTAACCTGCACCCTGCTTTAGGAGCTCTGCTGCCGAGTTTGCAGCAGTCTGTGGAGCTGTTTCTGCGATCTCCTCCAAGGGATCTGCAAATACGAACAACCACACACATTTTTATTGTGACTTGGATTGAGAGGTCAATCTCAAATAGGAGTCGAGGTCTTGAAATTATGACCTCATATACCGGACGATTCTTCATCAGAAACATTAAAAAATCCTGCAATGCACAATACCATCCATGATGTGTGATTACTGTGCTGCACAATTTTTTTGGGTGCTAGAAGCAGAGCACTTATAACCCTGTGGTTTTGTGCTAACCACAGATAGTTACATATTACTGCTGAAAGAGACATCATCATGTCAAAATGCTTTTTTAATTACCCTATTTCCTCACTCATGTTACAAAAAATCCTCGTATAATTTTAAAATTAATTTAAAGAACTATCATTTCTACTAATCACTTTAGCATAACACATTGCAACTTGATCAGTGAAATTGATCTAGTCAATTTCATTTTTCTTGCGTCAGCTTCTGAATTACATTTGCAGGTACTCATGGCACCACCAAACGGTGCCATGTGTGGGCTGTAAATACAGCACTGAAAGGTTTGTTTTAGAATCTTTCCGCTATAATTAAAACAAAAAAAACAAAAACAAAAAATCTTAGACACATTTTGATTTTTTGTAAAAGTTTGTATAGAACCTATATTTCGGGCTATACGTGGGTACGACATGGTTTCTCTTTCAGTATGATCAAGAAAAACAGAGGCCCTGATTCACTGCTTACCACCACTGGGCTACTCAAAAGCTTACAGTTAAGTACATGTTTAGTGCTGTATGAATCAGGACCAGAATAAGAAACCACAGACAGTTCATGCTTCAACTCCATCTTTACATTAAAAGGCTTGATTGTATCAGACCAGATCCATTCATTTCACTCCAGTAGGTTCGTCCAGGGCAAAAAGACAAATGTTTCAACCCTGAACTTTCTGCTAGAACCAAAGGAACTTCCCATTTTATCTGATAAGGAAAGGTGGCGCGAGTGCACCCATCACAGTGTTTTTTCTATCCATATATCTAAAGACAGATCTCTGATCCACATTCTTCCACGGTATGTTATTGTGCTTCAATGTCTCCATTAAGTTATTTCATGGATTTACATATTTCGAATGCTATGTTAGAGCACAGACATATAGCATTTAGGAGTAGAAAAGTTTAAGAGTTCAATGGAAAACCGCAAGAATGTTTAACAGTTCAGTAATACATCTGGTGCTTGCTTTATAGGGGAGAATAAACAGACAACTGAATTATGGGCCAGAAATACACAGAAGCTTTTTTGTTGATGTGTTAGAGAAGTTTATGGAGTCACCACAACCCAAAATAGAATTATAGTCCCATAATCCATGTGCTCTTTAATATTTATTTATTGTAATATTTAGACCTGCATAAACTGCTGTTTCTTTCCCTCAACTACACCCTAAAAGCATCTGCTTTTTTTCAATCCTACTTTTTCCCCCTTACAGAACTCTTGCTATCTATGCTTGAGTAAAGATTGGTTGAATCTAACTATACCTGGGTGTGATGTCAAATCTGCAAAATAATTTTTTTTAAAAAATATTGGATTGCAGTGCTAATCACCATGAGTGATATATGTTTATTACTGGGGCATCACAGTACTAATCAGTTCTGAACTGCAGCTTGGACAAAAGCTGCTTGGCAACTGTCTGACATTCTTTCCTATGCATTCTTGTTCAGAACTTTACCCTGACATGTTCACCTGCCTTCAGCTATAGCTATTTTGAAGTGGATCCCTGGTTGCGTATCACTTTTATTTTGTATTTTGACTAGCATACCTCTGTCTGGGATGAGTAGTTTGCAGGGTAATGCCAGAGGAGTAATAGAATGTTGATACACCAAAGCTGTCAAACTCCCTGTGGTTAAAAGAACAACAAGACAGGCAAGATTACTTTTTGTGCACATAAAGAATGCTTACGAGGTATGTTTGCTTTTCAATAGTTTACAGGCTAAAGAAAACCCTTAAAAACATTTTTTCCCCTTGGCTCCTACGACACTTTAACAACTACCTTTTTTGGTAATTTTTAAAAGATCCATCTTCTCATCATTTCTTGTGTCTAACTCCTTTTACATGAACTGCAGTCCCCCCCACATCTTATTAAAAACTAATTTACTTTAAAGAAAAAGATGACAATGATAATGTGCTTTACAAATATTACTTTAGTAAGTCTCAGTCCTCATAAGAGGCAGGTAAGAACAGACAAGCTAAGCAATCTGCCCAACGTCACACTGTGAGGCAGTGGAAAAGCTGGGAAAATAACTCAAGAGTCCTAACTTCTGATCCCCTGCTTTAACCACTAGGCAGTCAAGTCAATTTGTGTTTTAATGGTAAAAAGAATAGTTAGAGGAATTTTCCACCTCTCGAAGTGAGGCCACCTGCATAGTATCCCAGGTTAAATCATTCCTCCTTCTAATTAGTGCCCTGAGACACCATTTGCTGTAACTATATAGCAAGGCTGAGATTTTCAGTTCCACCTAAGGGATCTGGACCCTCTGTTCCCATTAAAATGTCAATGCACATTTTACACTCTGTATCTGGAGGAGCGATTGGCCAGTCTATTAGTGCAAAAGGAAGTTGCCTTTAATTCTAGACACTGAAAAATATTAACAAATAACCCAACCATATTTCAGTTCTGGAGAAAATTATAGACTGTTTTTTTTATTATTATTATTTTCTATAGACTACCAACTACTGCTGTAAAAATCAGAGACCAGGGGCCAATCTTACAATTGCTGGGCACCTTCCTTTCCTGTTGATGTCATTGGGAGTTGATGGTGCCCAACAGCTCAGAGATCTGGGTCCTAATGAGCCCTCTGTGGCCATGGAGGGGGGCAGGGAATGGCTGGATGCAGAAGGGGGAGGTGGCATCACAATTGAACTTGGAGATGGGAATGAGGATTCCCGCATTGTGAAGCATCCCCATTATGGGTAGCACCTTGTAAGGGCAGCAAGAGTAGTCTGTGAAGTAGCTATATAGACATGTCACCACTCCACAGCTCGGGCAGGGAAGATTCCTCGCAATTCAGGCCCCAAATTATCAGTCTAGTGCCTGACCTGGCTACTTGGGTTGGTTACTGGCAGATGATACTTGTCTGTCAACATAATCAAAGCCAAGAAATTTACAACGAAGTATACCAGGGTGCATTAGAACAGGTTAATAGGTGCCAGACTGTGCTTAGATACCAGTGCAGCCAGAATAGTGATGTTCCTTGTTAACACATAACACTTCTGCAGTGTAGATTCTGATGGGAGAAATACCGAATGAAGGTAACGATGCTACAACACAGCCTATGTAAAACACTAACATAAACTGCCATATCATTTAGTAAATAAGAGGAGTACTGTAGATGGATAGTCCAGTAGATAGGTCTTTAGCCAGGGACTTGGGAAATCTGGGTTCAATTCCTTGCCTTAGCACAGACTTCCTGACTGATGTCGAGAAAGTCAGTTAAAGTAAAATTTTCATAATTACTTAAGTGATTTAGGACCCAAGCAGTGTTCCCTCTAATCTGTGCAACTGCACAGGAGTCAGTCAAGTGCTGCACACTTGATTAGTAGAACTGCGTACATCCGGCAACTTGTGCTTTGGTGCCCCTGCCCTCTGCCTTGAAGCCTCTGGCCAGCTGCTCGTGGGGCCCTCGTGGGGAGGCGTTGGTGGGGGAAGGAAGTTGATGTCAGGGTGTTCCCCTCCCCCAGAGACAGCTCTATGTTTTTTGCCGCCCCAAGCACGGCAATCAGGCAGCCTTCGGCGGCACGCCTGCGGGCGGTCCGCTGGTCACGTGCATTCAGCGGCGTTTCTGCGGGTGATCTGCCAGTCCCGCACCTTCGGCATACCCCGCCGCCAAATTGCTGCCAAAGCCGCGGGACCGGCGAACCTCCTGCAGGCATGCCGCCGAAGGCTGCCTGACTGCTGCCCCCCGCGGCTTGCCGCCCCAGGCACGCGCTTGCTGCGCTGGTGCCGCCCCTGCCCTCCCGCCATGTAGCCCATCTCTGCAGAGCGGGGGAGGAGGGATAGGCCTTGGGAGATAGATGGAGCTGCTAGCGGCTGTGGCTGTTCACGAGCTTTCAGACTTATGAGTGCCACTGTGCTTAAAGAGACAATGCACAGTCTCTCATACACTTCCCCAGTAGCCAGCACATACACAAACACTCTCTCTCTCACACTCACACCTCCCGACACATACTTGTGTTATTGTTGTTACTTCTTGGTACTTCTTGCAATGCACATATATTCTCTGTAATTTTATTCTTTCAGAGTGCTGTTATTTTAGTTTTTTGACTGGTCTATGCATTTCATAATTTGATTTCTCTGTTATTCTTAAATTTAATTCTTTAAGTAGTTAGTTCTAAAATGCCTAACTTATCCTGGCTTGAGTAATTATCCCTATGGTAACTTTTAAAAATATATACATTATATCTAGGTTTTTATTTCTAGTGGTGGCACACAGCCGCACATTACCTCGATATTGGTGCACATAACAAAATTAATTCCGCACATGGAAGGAAAAAATTAGAGGGAACACTGGACCAAAGTCCTATTGTAAGTCAAAAAGAAACTAGTCTTTCTGTGCCTCAGTTCCCCATCTTTAAAATGGAGGTGATAGGACTTATCTATCTGACTGGGATGTTGTGAGGATAAATCAATTACATGATTGTGAGGTGCTCAGATATTATGGTAGTGGGCCATACAAGTACTGTGGATAAATGCTTCAGGTTAGAGGCAGGACTGAACTAAAACCTCAGGTTTGAAATACCTCCCACCCCAAAGTTCAAATCCCCCCCCCTTTTTTTTTTTTTGCTTTGGGGTCATCTTTACTTCAAAGAGAAGCTGCAATTACTACATCTAAAGGACAGTCCAACAGAAGCGATATGCTTCCATCATTTTACAATGCTCTAGTTCAGGGGCGGGAACACTTTTTGGCCTGAGGGCCACATCGGGTTTCTGAAATTGTATGGAGGGCCGGTTAAGGGAGGCTGTGCTTCCCCAAACAGCCAGGCGTGGCCCGGCCCCCACCCCCTATCTGACCCCCCCTGCTTCTCGCCCCCTCACAGCCCCCCCAGGACTCCTGCCCCAGCCTACCCCCGCATTCCCTGTCCCCTGATGGCCCCCCCATCCATCCCTCCCTGTCCTCCGGAACCCCCGCTCCTGACTGCACCCCGCCGCCCTATCCAACTCCTCCTCTCCTTCCTGACTGCCCCCCTGGGACTCCTGCCCCCATTCAACACCCCTTTTCCCTGCCCTCTGATCACCCCAACCCCTATCCACACACCCCTGCTCCCTGCCCCCTTACCGCGCTGCCTGGAGCACCAGTGGCCGGTGGCACTACAGCAACGCTGCCCAGAGCACCAGGACAGGCGGCTGTGCTGCCCAGCTGGCACCAGCCACGCCACCGCGCAGCACAGAGCACCGGGTCAGGCCACGGCTCTGCAGCCCTGCCGCCCAGAGCATTGCGCCGGCGGCGCAGTGAGCTGAGGCTGCAGGGAGGAGGAACAGCAGGGATGGGGCCGGAGGCTAGCATCCCTGCCCAGGAGTTCAGGGGCCGGACAGGAGGGTCCTGCAGGCCGAATGTAGCTTATATAGATTGATATAGATTATATAGATTGATATAGAAGGCCATTATCATGACAATACTAGAATAGGTTCCTGCAGAAACCATCTCAAAATCTTTGTGTGACATTTCCTCTCATGTTCCATTCCATTCTACGCTATGAAGCAGTCTGGCTGTATGCAAAATATCCTAATTTTTCATGTCCCGTTGATGTACAGCACTTACCAAAATATGGCTCGTTGGGACATCCTTTCAATCGCACTCCCTTATGGGTGCATTCAATCAGAAAATGCCTGACAAGCTCATTTGACAAATCCCCAACTGTGGAAAAAGGGAAAACAAACACATGAAGTAAGCCAATGAATAAGAGATGGGGGGTCACAAATTAGAAGGTGTTTATGATATCTGCCTTCCTTAGAACAAGTGAATGCTCTACACATAGCATTCAGACAGTGCACTAGCTATCCTACTGCTGTGTCACCATCCGCAATGAAACAGGCATTGTATAGCACGTTATCTACAGATAATCACTTCCGGCCTGTATCAACTCTGCCTCTAGTTGACACCTAGATGGGTACCAGTGTCCAAAACCTCCAGGATGTGTCTTAACATTTTATAGGAACCAGTAAGTCAAAAAAAAAAAAAACTAGCTGGTTGTTTCTTTTTTTCCCCGAAAGTAAGGGAAGAAATAGGTGGGGCTGGAAATCAAGTCAAGACAAAAAATCAATAGCAGCTATGAAAAGGAAATATGGAAGAAACAAGATCAGAAATTCTGACGTATTCACTAATGACAAGAGCTGGCAACTGTGTTACAATGAGGAAAACAAAACAAACACACACACACACCGTTGACATAGATATAAAACTAGTAGTAGGCCAGGTCTGTACTCAGATTAAAATATTAGAGTAAAAGATTTACAGTGTGCCAACTCTCACGATTTTATCATGAATCTCATGATAGTTGATATTTTAATTAATGCCCTACTTCATGGAGACAAGATTAGATGAGAATCTTGGTTTTCATTTAGAAAAAGGAAGTTTCTATCCATCATGATTGCAGAGAAAAGCTTGAAACTGTAACCTAAATACTCAAAATCCTGGAGGCAAATCAAAAAGACCCAAGAGTTACCCTTAAAAATCTCATTAATTTTAAGCCAAACTCATGATTTTGGGGGCCTGATTCATGACTTTTCAAAGCTTGGGGTTGGCAGTAGTGAACATTTGGTGCTACACATTGGCAATGAAAGGGTCATTGTATGGTGATGCAGCAAAGTAGCCCAATCACAGATGGACTTCAATATCAAAAAAAAAATTATAAATATTCCCCTTGTCTCTGATATTATCAGTCGCAGACCAGGAGACACGTGACATCCGGCGACCACATTTCATTGACGACGTTCAAGCCGCATAAATGAGTGCATTGGTTTCTATAGCAGAAACAGTTCAAGAGCCAAAATTGGCCCTTGAAGAACTGCTTACAGGAGAAAATTTGGATGCTTTATGATGCCACAATGCCAAAAGAAAAGGTGGTGCGGGGAAGACAAATTTCTGCTCTCTGGGAAGGGCTGGTGGGAATTAGACCGGTTGGGAAACTTAGAGCCAGTGGTACAGAAGTTGCTGGCCATCTCCCCGCTTTTTACAGCATGATTTATCCAGTTTATGTAAGAGCAGGAGACAGACCTATTGGTTCTGTCTACAATAGGCTTTTTAAAGTTTCCCACTATTGCTACCATTAGTGCAGCTTAACCAGTGTTAGCAACTTAGCTAGGGTAGACAGGTTGCCAGTGGCCACTGGTACTTGAACTACCATGTCATGTAGGCCTTCTCAGGCTCAAATTAGACAACATGGTGGTTAAAATACCCACAGCCAGCCTTCATTAGAGTTCTCAGTTTTGCGATCACCAGTGGAGCTTCACTGTCTAGCACAGACAAGACCAATGTGGCTGTAAAGCTGTTGTTAGGTGACAGAAAACAAAGAGGAATAAATGGTAAATTTTCCTCAAGGCAAAAGGTTAACAGCAGGGGGTCCCTCAAGGTTCTCTACTAAGTCTTGTATTGTTTCACATATTTATTAAAGATCTAGGAAGGTAGGAGCAGTAGGGAGGTTTCAGACACCTGATACCAGACACCTCTGTGTTCTTGGGGAACCAGGGTGCAGTATCCAGCCTGACTCATGAAAGACACCCCCCCTCCACCTCTGTTTAAACCAAAACCCATCAGAGAAAGAAAAAAAAACTTGCAGAGAGCAGTGAAGGGCATTGGGAGACACACCTAGACCTCTCCTGACAAGGGTGACAAGATTAAGACATCTCCATTAGCATACAGAATGGAGAGCAGAGACAACTCCCCTAACCTCATCTGCATGAAAGATGGGACAGGAAGACATCTCAATTTACATACAGAATGGAGAACAGAGAACCACACTGAATTCTGGGACCAGAAAAAGCAGGGAAGCACTGCGTCATGGGAAGCTCTGCTCTAGATGCTAATGAACCTATGTCTGCACACACCCGGCTCAGCAATTATCAGACCAATTCTAGTAATGAATCCTTAATTGATATCCAAATACTGAAGCAGCCTAGATGCATTGTGAGCTCCCTGGAAGAAAACACCACCCATAGCCAAGAGTGATCAGCTCTTATTGTCTAGTCTAAAGAAAACCCTTATCATCAGCTTACCTATAAATAAATCTATTGTTCTCCCTTGAACAACTGTATTTTCTCTACAAAAATCCCTACTCACCCTCTAGTCAGGGTTCTGATGCTTAGATCCAAACTATGCAGCAGTTCCACTGGAACTCCATCATCTCCTCACTGATCGTGCTGGGGGCTCTGCCTGTCTCCAGCATTCAGGACCCTCCGCTACCACCATCACCTGGGAACCCCGACCAGTTCAAGCCTCATGGAGAGGGTGAGATTCCCCCCCTCTTTCTCTCTCTCTATTTTCCTTTCTACCTTAGGTATTAACCTTTAATCATTTATGTTATGTTGGTTTAGCTCTCTTTGTGTAGTTATCACTATTATTCAATAAATAACTTTTATGGTTAAGTTGGTTGCTTCTCTCTCTCTTTCTGAACTTTACTCTTTTGTGTTTTTAGCTTTCCCCATTCACTCTACAGCAACGCTTCTTTTACCTAAGCTAAAGATCCCTGCAGCCCCCAAAATACTGTGGGGTTTGCTCATCAAGTAGGTTACTGCCAGTACAATTGTGTTGTGAGAGTGGGGATAGGGACGGGCTGAATCTGGGACGCATAAGGGTAACAGCTTGAAAGTGCTGCTTGACCCAGTTTATGGAGCCCAGGGGCATATAAGAAGAGTCAGCTTGAAAGTGCTGCTTCATCCAGCCCAGTGAGTCCAGAGACATAAAAGGGGTCAGCCTGACAGTGCTGATTGACCCGGTCCACTCAGACTTGCTCTGTTAATGTATGTGTGGGTGTGTTCATCCGGTTTTGGGGCTGAAGAAACCCAGCCCTAGGGAACCTAGATCCTGCAGGATAGCTCCATTTGGGAGAGGACTTGCAGCAGGGAGAAGTAGATCTCCATATGAAAGCACAAGTGACACAAACAGTACATTGACAGAATTACAGAATCCCCTTCCCCAAAAGAGTCACCCGAATAAATGAGCATACCCCAAAGTAATGGGCAACTCTCGTAACATGACACAAGGTTATTTAGGTTAGTCAGGATTGGAGAGGACTTTGAGGAGAGACCTAAATAAGCTAGGTGAACAGGGAACATGATGGTAAATGGAGTTCAATGTCAATAAATAGAAAGTAGTGTAAATTGGAGGGAAATTCCATATGGCTTACAGGGTTCTAAAGTAACTGTGTTAACGCAAGAAAGGGACCTAGGTGTCACTGTAGACAATGGAAACCACAACTCAGTGTGCAGCTCAGTGTGGTCACCAAAGCAAACAAGATGTTAGGATACATAAGAAATGGAATAGAGAATAATACGGAGAATGTTATAATGTTACTATATAAATCAATGGTGCAGCCTCATCCAGAACGTTATGTGCAGTCCTGATTACCCCATCTCACAGATACTACAGAAGGGTAACGAGAATGATCAGAGGCCTGGAAAAAATTACTAGGAAGAGAAACTGAAAAGATTGGGATTGTTTCTTTTAGCAACAAGATGAATAAGTGGTGACGTTATGGAAGTGAATAAAATACTGAAGAGTATTGAGAAGGTAGATCAGGAACTACTGTTCTTCCCGACTCAAACACAAGAAGAAAGCGACTTTGAATTAAATTAAAATGTGGCAAATCCAAAACTTATAAAAGGAAATACATTTTACCCATCATGTAATTAGACTCATTGCCACAGGAAGCTGTTGAGGCCAAGAACTTAGAAAGATTTTTTAAAAAGGGATTTTTAAAATATGTTTATCAGAGTTATATTAATGATAAAATTTTGGAAAGTATATTAAACCTCATATTTCAGGATATGTGCCAATCTCTAATTATTAAAGATCAGCATGAACGTGGGGGACAGATTATCCCACATCTGTCTATTCCAGGGTTCTTATACCTTGCTCTGAAGCATCTGGTACTGGCATTATCAGAGGCAGGATATTGAACTATACTGGCCTTCGGTCTGATCCAGTGAGGCAATTCCTATGTTCCTATGCTCCTTTTAAATCTGGAATAATGAAATCCAAGCGCCAGACCAAAAGTGCACTTGAAATAATTGGAAGAAGGAACAAAGGGCAGAAACGCTCCAAACAGACATTAACAGCTGCTATTTTTCAGTCAATCTAATTTCCTGCAGTTCTTTACCTCATTGGGCAACATTTACCAATAGATACAAAGGGTTCTGAAAGACAAAAGTAGCAGCAAGGAGGTCAGTAGACATGATCAGAGCCAAGAACACGTCTTAGACACTGCCTCCTGAGTTTCCATAAGCTGCCTAATGCATTCCATATGCTCTTTTCATTTTCCCCTTCAGGACAGACAGATATAAGTTATATGTTACATCACAGGAGCCTGAGGGAACACATCTGCCACACTGCTTCTTGTTTAGCTACGCTAATTTTTCTCAGATTTATTTCTGATGTACTGTTGTCTCAAAACAAATTCCCAGGCCAAAAAAGTTCCATCTTCCATCAAGGCAAAAGTTGTGCATGGTGGTATTTGGCATCGTACTGAGCCTTAGATCAAAACCAGACTTCTAATGACTGAGGAGGCTCAGATAGTGAGTTGGTCCTGGATTCCTGTTCCGATAACATTGTACAGTACATGCACATCCAAGCTGTGTATATAATTACCAACCTGTGTATGAAACTAGCAAGCACGACACAAACATTTTCCACAAACCCACTTGGAGAGATTCTTATTCGCACTGTAAGGAATCCAAATTGAGACTTCTGATTTGATTGACTCAGAATTGCACCTCTTGACATTTTAATTATGGAGAAGGGAGGATTTCTCTGAATTCTATATAGTAGTTAGGTCTTGCACACTCTATGCAACAAAGTGATTTAGTTGGGAATTGGTCCTGCTTTGAGCAGGGGGTTGGACTAGATTACCACCTGAGGTCCCTTCCAACCTTGATATTCTATGGTTCTATGAAAGTAAAGATGGGAGTCATACAGTACCTTTCTTGTTTAACTGCAGCACTGAAGGAGGAGGTGTAGCAACTTTCATTGCCAGGCCATAGGCTCCCCTGAAAGAATGGCTGTCTCGAACAATGAATGACCCTGGTTCCTTGTCCTTCAGAACGGCAATGGCTGCAAAGGATTCAGAGAGAGATTGAGAAAAGTGTTTCAGTCCAAGTAATAAACACAAAGGTACTGTTTCAAATCCTCATTTAAAGCACTAGTAAAGAATGCCAGGTTCTTTTGTCTCCCTCCCCACTGCCTTGGAACAGAATCAAAACTTTGGATCTTAACTCTGGATATGATTTTGGTATCTATACAATGCGCAGATAGCACCAGATTGTGAACCCCTTGCTCATACTGAATAGTACCTTACTATATGTGTAGCCTAAAGGGCTCACAATATCACCCACAGAGTTTTACATGTTCAAAGCACTGTACACACATTAATTAAATAATCCCCATAATATACATGTGAGACAGGCAAATATTATGTAGTAGAGACCAGGCAGAATCAAAACTGCAGATCTCTTTTTTGGGGTGGGGCACACTCTCAGGCTGGCAACACTGATTTCAAGCCCTGATATGGAGTATGTTACTATTAATCCTATTTGCAAAAATGGTAAAGGCTTTACAGGAAAACATCCTTTAAGAGACAGAACCATCTTCTCTTTCTGCCTTTGAAAGACCAATTCGGAGACAGCTCAGCAAACAGTGGCTGGCAAATTGGCAAACACTGTACCTGGCCTGAACATGCACTAACATGCTCACAGTTCCCTGCATCAGAGAAGAGCCAGCACTTTCCTTCTCCAACGCTCTGTCCCAGCATGCATGTGCTTTTAGGCAAAGAGGAAAAGTTGATTCCTGAAGCTATTTTGTCTGCTCATTAAAAAGTGTAATTGGGAGCATGGGCACAATAGTCAGCGTGACTAGAAACTGTTGCTTTCTCTTCTACACAGCCCCAACAACAAGCACACATTTGTCATCCTCCACCAACAAGACAACCGAGTGGCATACAGTGCCAAGGCATTGCAAGCTACACTACAGGTATTCTCTCCCTCTTCTCTCATTTTAAGCAGGGAAGGAGGTGCAAGTAGGCATATACTTGCATTTTGAGAGTCTGAGAATTGGAATACTTTTTGTTCTGTGATCTTTGCCTAGGGATTGTGAGTTGGATTATACATAGCAAGACTGGCTTCCAGAGAGGTTGCTGCATGCCTTTGAATCAAAGTGCTCAGTAGCTCAGGGTCAGGAAGCCAAGGGCTTAACTTTTCTTTGAATAACCGTGGCAAAGTCCTGGGTCATATAACAGGGTGCAGAATGGTGTGATTCCTCCGAATATCTCTGCAGAGTTCTGACTACTTTTCAGACTGTTTCTTTTCACTCATTGCTTAAATTTTAACCAGTCTCCTGCATGTCTAATACTCAGCAATGCTGCAAAGAAAACCCGGGGAGAGCCTGATTCTGATTTTGGAGTCTCTACATTGTGCATCGTGTCTTGTATGCACATGGCAAGGTCCTTCTGCCTTTTGTAAACACAATAAAATTTTCCAAGGTTGGAACAAATGTTAAATCACAGAAATTGCATATATACTGGTGACTTCCTGCACACACTGGATAACTACACAGGCAAATCACAGAACTGCAAATATAAATATTCAGACTCCTGCATGAATAAGCAAATGCAGCGGTTTGCAAGTTCATGTGAATTTTGTACAGTAACTCCCCACTTAACGTCCTCTCGCTTAACGTTGCTTCAATGTTACGTCCCTGCTCCATTACAGAACATGCTCGTTTAAAGTTGTGTGATGCTCCCCTATAACGTTGTTTGGCCGCCTGCTTTGTCCACGGCTGACAGCCCCCTTATCAGCTCCCCTACGTCCCCCCACCCCAGCGCCTCCGGCCCACCGGCAGACCCCACGGATCAGCACCTACCCCCTGACTCCTGCCAGTGGCAATCAGCTGGTTTGCGGCGTTTAGGAAGGAGGGGAAGGGAGGGAGGAGGGAGGCTGCGCGCCATGTCCTTGCTCCTCCCCCCAGCCTCCTGAACACTGCAAGACAGCTGATTGCCGTGGGCAAGAGGTGGCAGGAACAGGGGGAAGGTGCTGATCCACAGGGTCTGCTGGCGGGCAGGAGGCAAGGGGGGGTGGGTGTGGGGGGCGTAGGGGAGCTGATAGGGGTGCTGCCAACCTGTTTAATACCTGTATTAAATTACTTGTTTAAAATTGTTTAAAATGTATATAATGCCTTTTATCTGGCAAAAAAAAAAAAATTCCCTGGAACCTAACTTCCCCTATTTACATTAATTCTTATGGGGAAATTGGATTCGCTTAACATCGTTTTGCTTAAAGTAGCATTTTTCAGGAACATAACTACAACATTAAGTGAGGAGTTACTGTACTGCTCATCTATAAAAGATGTAAACATGGAGGTGGGTGGGGAGGAGAGAAAACGAATAGATTACTGTACTAATATGCGTTGAGGCTAATGTGGTGAATATGCAAAACGGCAATTCAAGAGAGTGTTTGCCTAATCCTTTTAACTACATACTAGATCACAGTTTCCATCTGTCATAGGATTCCTCCCTCAGGCAAAGGAAAAGAAACACTCACACCCACCCCTCCCATAATGTTGGTATTTTTAAAAAGGGGAAGAGAGATTATATTGGATGGACAGAAGTGAATATTAAACTGTTGGGAAGCATATTTTTAACTTGTGCAAGCAGCAGCCTGTTAGTTTTATTCCTTTCCTCTTTGGGCTCAACAAGTCAAGAGTCATTCTTTGAACATTCAATTCACTAATGGGTCCTAGACTAGTAAATCCTAAACCCAAGAAGTGTAAATCTTCTGTTTTTTACTACCTTCTTTTCCCCTGTGCTTGTGCTTTTACCTGCACTGTAAGAAGCTGCAGACAACCTCACAGACTCAGAAAGTATGCAGTTCATCATCTGCTGAAGGCTATGTTGACTGTGGTTCAGTGGGACAATGTTAAAGGCCTTCCAATCAGAGAAAACTATACTTTGACTATAAAAATTATGTCCGATTCCAACAGCCTCATTTTTGCTATCTGACATACAGTCTGATCTGGATCAGTCATAGAGCTGTCATACTCCATTAAGTAGGACTCAGACTAATTGAATGTTACAATTTACTTATATGTATGCACGGATTGTCTTCTCATATAGCAGCTGTTTGTAAAGCACATAGCACACTGTAAGTGCTATTGCGAAGATAGAAAGAGAGAATGTAATATATGTATTATTATATTGCCTTAACTCTGGGTGTGCCTGTAAAATGGAAGTGGAGTTTTCCTTGGGGAACAACAACACAGGGACATCCAAATATATAATAAACTGTTAGAATTAGAAACTTCTCCAAAATTCTGCAGCCTGAAATTCTGTAGCCACAGTCTGATGCAACCTATATTAATCTTAAACATCTAAATCATAATCCTCTGGGTGCTGCATCTATATGTACTCAGGTGAAGCCTCTAACTGCCAAATGCTGTGACCAAACAACAGGAGATAGATCAATTGATAACTGCCCTTTTCTGTTCATTTCCTCTGAAGCATCTGGCACTGGCCACTGTCAGAAGACAGGCTACTCGGCTAGATGGACCATTGGTCTGACCCACTATGGCTGTTCTTATGTCTCAGAGTGACGTAAGTGAGGTGGGTTTTTTTGGAATACATGTGCATGTAAAAATTATATATCTCTATATAAATATTCCCCAAAGGATTAAAGTTTATTGATGTGAAGGATTAATACAGGCCACTGTACGGGAAGACTCCCCTGATTTATTTCCTGACACCTCCTCGCACCGAGTAAAAGTTACCAAGAGCTTTGGGTTGAAAGAACCCCGGGTAACAGCCATCTGGGACAGAAGTTGCAGAATTCCAGACTGCCAACTTTCAGAGAAATTTCTTATTCTGGATAGTCCATCATTTTTTTGGATGTCCCTATCGTGCTGATACCCAGGAAAAATACTTTCCATTTCCCATCCTCATTGTACAAGCAGAGATACAGTTAAGGCAATAAAAACTGTAACTTGTGGAATGAGCATAGGAAGTATAGAACCATTGACAACTGGCAGCTAACTATAAAAGCAACTGTAACAGTTGCAGGCAGTGGCTGAGGTGTCTTGGTAGATCTGCATGGGAGAAGCTTGCTCTGTATTATACTTGGTTCTCAGTACAGTTCTCTGAACTGTTAGCATTAAATTCACGTACACTTAAAAGACATAGGGCTGACTCCATGCCAGATGAGCACTCAGTTACCTGAGGAGATGATAGGTATAGGTAGCTTTTTGCCCTGCCTCTCCAAATCCTGGAGGCCAAATTGTCCTGTCAGTGCAAGTTAGAACAGGCTTAGGATAACTTGTATTGGTGAATAATGATCCCTTTAGCCAGGATCACCAGAGCACATTGTGCTTTCCTCCCCTCTGCATTCCTCCAGCATGCCCTGGAAAGTTCCCCAGTGCCAGGGAGAAGAGACTGGAGGGGCTGGCTATGCCAGTCCTTAATTCCCCTAGGGAAAATCTTCAGCTGCTGCCATTAAGACCCCTGTGGGTCATTCCAGAGGGGCTGAAGATCTGGCCCAAACTAAAACCAAAGTTCTTTGTCACTTTCTTAAGGGTTATTTAACAAGCCTACAAATTCAGTCCTCCTACTAAACTGGGTGTTTTGCCTAAGGCCAGAATTATTTTTACATTTGTATGTAAGAAATCTAGACTCCAGACACCAGAAATTTATACAGAGCACTCCTGAACAGCCCTTCTGCAGCTGAACACCACACAGCAGATGATATTTGGTATACCTTGTTCTCTTGAAATATCTGGCTTGTACCAGAACTTGGATGTATCTTGGACAAATTTTACGGTCACGTGTTTATCGCCTGGGTTTTCTGTTAAATAAAGGTAAAAGAAAATTAAAAAAATAAATATACACCATAACTGCAAAGGGCATTTCCTGCTGTTAGCTCTCACCTCTGACAGTGAGGTGCTGATTAATTTCGGAATTCAGAGTTCAACCACAGGAGGTGGGAGGAGAGGAACCCCATAATTAAACTAGTAGTCTGGGGGAGTTCTGAAGCTGCTCTGAGAAATAAAACATACAGCACATGATACTTTCACTAGTGCTTTTAGAGTTCCATTTCTCACAAGCTATAAAATATGAAAACTCAAGAGTTATAAAGCTATATTAAACATCTAGCTCCTCAGTAAGGCCTGGCTAAGTCTGAACACAGACCAGATGATAAACAGCCACATTCAAAGTATTCTTGCCATGAGCCTAGCAAGGATGCAGGACAAAGCCAGCCATTATTAAGAGGAATTGGCCCAGTCGCCACTTACTTGTGGGCTGGCAGCAGAGAGAGGGCTGCATTTGACTGACACACCCAAAAAGGCTCAGAGAAAGCACTTTGGAGTTTTGTCTTTAGAAACAATACATCTAAAATCAGTGAAGTGTCTCCTCTTATTACAAACATTCACTTAGTTCACTATTCAACATCCACTATTTTATAAAGTAGCTAACATCCCACCCTGCTCACACGCTCATATAAAAGTGTCAGTTTAACTATAAATACATCCTGGCATAAAACCTACCTGGCAAAGGGGAAGTGCTTAAAACTTTTGAAAAGTCTGGAAGGACATTTGGGAATGGGATGCTGATCGTGCTCCCACTATGAGGGCTAGAGAAGCCACTTGAAGACGGAGAGATGGAGCCAAAAGAACGGTCTCCCTCAGAAGTCCTCTTCTTCTCTGGAAGAGGTGGCTGTGGGTGCAGGTTCATTCCATGGTGCTGTTGAATTGTGCTGCTCTGGCTTTTGTGTCCAGGGGCCATTGTTAGCAAGTTGTGGGCCAAAAAGCCATTGTCCGCTGTACTTGCCAGTGGTGAGCTCATAGTTTTGGGAGAGCTGCTAGCATTGGCCATGAAAACAGGTTGTTTCTCCTCCAGTGGTGGGCTACTGCTTACGTTGGTCCCACCATAGTTCAGGTAGGCCCGGGCACTGGGATGGGCAGCAGGTTCTTGTTGCGGACCTAAGGACGAATCCTCTCGGCTGTTCAAAGAGATGACTTGCAATCCTGGGGATTGGAAATGGGACAAGAGCGAGCCGTCCTGGATGGGGCTTGAAAATTCTGAGGACACAAGGTAATTTCCTGTAGGCCTGCTGTTCTCCAGCACTGAGAGCTGGGGCGAAGCGGTGGACTTAGCGTTGCTTTCTAGCCAGTGGCATTCAGTTGCAGAAGGGCTGTTCAAAAAGAAAATGTCACAATCAAATCATTCCCATATGCCTTGAAAACATTTCATTGCACAATGCCTTTATTCCAGTCTTTAGCAATAATCTTTAATAGCAATAAATACTCATCTTCACAAAGAAAACAAAACCTGACACTTCTATAGCACTTTCCACACACGTAGTCTCAAGACACAATTGAGCCTCACAGCATATAAGGTATGCGTGATTATCCTCATTTGACAGATAGGGAAACTGAGACACCAATGGTTCAGAGACTTGTCCAAGGTCACACAATAAATCAGTGACAGAGCCAGGAATAGTATCCAAGGCTCTTGACTCCTAGGACTGTGACATAACAGTAAGATCATTCACATTACAAATGAGGGTAGTAAGGTCCATTGGGAAACGTAAGTACATATAAGAAGGGCAAAGAAAATAGAGCAGAACACAGAAGGCAGCATGCAACACCAGAGACACTTTTTCCAAGGTTTTGCTTTACCTATGAAACTAGAGGCTTGAACATTAAACACAGGACTGTTCCATGTCTGAATAATTTTATATATCAATGTGCAGAACTCCCCCCCCCCCCCCCCCCCCGCCCTGAACACAATATCTCTCCGTGACAAGAGTTTGGAAAGGCAAAGACAGTTTATTCCCCACCACCACAAACACACACTTCTAAAAGTCTACTGTACTGAAGCTATGGCTGAAAAATATATTTGCAAGTACTTGTTATAGAGAGGGGGGTTAAGGGTGGGGCTAGGTTGGCAAGGGAGAACAAGTCTGCACTGTATAAATGAAGGAGAAAAAATTGAGTTAAGAACTTAAAAGCATAGAGAAGGGATTTAGTTGAAAGGGCACAGTGGAAATGGATGCCAGATCTTTGCATGCCAAAGAAACTGCACAATAACACAAGGAATGGAAATAAAGAAATGAAGACAAAATTAAAAAGTTGAAAAGCTCAGGATATTTTGAAAAGAAATGAGAAGTATTAGAAAGAAAGGAACAAAGTTTCAAGATTAACTTTAAAATGAGGGACTTACAATTTGATTTTTTAATGATTTCATATTACCAGCCTTGGCAGTGCCTGATGCTGAGGTCTTAACTCTATTTGTAATTCATGGTTATTTATAATAACAAGTCACATCCTGTCAGACTGCAGTTCTAAGATATGTTATTGGAGATTTGTAAATACGATTCACAACTTCTCAGGTGGGAAATACCCTTTCTCTAAGCACTGGTTTTAAAGGAAACCAGCAGAAGGGAAAAGAAACCGAACGCATCAGGATGCTTATTAAGAGCTTGACACTTCAGCCAGCTAGCATCAGCTAATGGAAGGGCAGTTCTGAAAACTACTGTGAAAAAGACGCCAATCAGCCATGAATAGAGATGGTAATTAGACACACTCAGAGATGTGGAAGGTGAGATCAATAATAATCAAACAGTGAAGGGATGGGGGTGCGGGCGAAGACAGTAGCTATCCACCTAGGAGTCTGGGAACAGGAAACCCTATTTGGGATGGCTGTGAACTCTGCTATTGGGGCTGTTCATAATCTTCTCATTGTTACTCTGTAGCTTCTCCCGTGTGCTTGTTGTATCCATCTGTTCTCTCTCATTTTATACTTAAATTCTATGCTCTTTGGGACAGGGATCATCTCTTTTATGTCCTTATACTATGCCTAGCACAATGACACCCTGCTCCTTGATTTGGGCCTTAGATGCAACCACAAAATCAACAATAATTAATGATAATGAGGTTTCTGAGGCAACTGGGCACTTGAAAAGGAAATCAAGTGTTGACCCTTGTTTTTGCTCTGTCCCTCACAAAAATGTTTTCCCCAAACATCTTTATTATTAGAAGTATATTTGCTAAAATGAGAGAATGATACACATTGTAAACAGTGTTTATTTGTTCTGCACCAATATGTTTTCAATATGAAATGTTATGGGATTTTCCCCAAATCAGTAAAAAATATCACGAGCTGTTAGCACTCTGATAAGTGTGTACAAACTTGCACTGACGGATAGCAAAGCAGTAAATTAAAAGAGATTGTGATCTCTTTATGTATTTTGATAGCTAAAAGTTATTCTCAGGCAGATAAACAACTTCTATAATTACTTCTAAAATTCTTAAAAGCCATACACATCCCTTCAATACATGCACGTAATATACCAAAGAACATGCTCAACATTTCTGAAAATCAGGTAATTACTCTCCAAGGACTTATCTTCACTGCGAAGTTACCTTGGGTTCTTACTCAAGTGTTCCCCCTAACCCGAGTCACATCCATCCCAAAAAACCTCCTACTCAAATGTGGCAGTTCTTTATCCGAGTTGGCTGGCCTGATAGAGGATAAAAGCTAAAGTCTGAATGTGCTAACATGGTCATTCAGCAGTGCGGACACAGGCCTAATGACACAGCTGGAGATTGATTTTATATGAACCAAACTTCCAGGTAGAAGAAAAAGCCCTGGCAAGTTCCCACCTTTCTCCGGTTGGGATGGGGCTGTTACTGGAAATGGCGCATGCAGATACAAAGGGCCGCTGACATGAAGGAGCTGTCTGCATGTCAGTCCTCAGCAAAGCGGGATTGGTGCTCATGGTGCTGTCAGTCATCACAACCGAGTGGTTAAGGCCTTCCGTGTAACTTCGAGATTCTGTAGTAAATGAAATGAAACACAAAATATTTTAAAAACTCAAATTCTCTGATATCTCAGGTGCAGATTTCATTAAAAAATTACAAAATAACCTACAGATTTACTGTTCCCTTAGTCCCTTCTTTTAACACGAAACATGCAATAGATATTATTGTTACCTTTATTGAAAAGTTGATCTGATTTAATGAAATTTAAAGGTACAACACTGCATTGACTGTTGTAAATTTCTAGCAAATGAACAAATGAGAGAGAGGGCGGAGGGCACATAACTTCACTACTCAAGTTGATTGATTAACTCTCCAGGGTATGTCTTCTAATTCTTAAGATGTGAAGAGATAAAATTGACTATTTAAAATTCTTTCCCCCATTCCTCACTGCCCGGTAGATGTAAGACACAGGATAGGGAGATGTGTAAGCAAGTTTCACTTAGATTCAGCACGAACAAAATCCATTCTCCATTCCTTCACTCACTGAATATCTAAGCTTCCTATCACTTTGGCATTTATATAATGCCTGCATCTGTAACTTTCACTCCATGCATCTGAAGAAGTGGGGGTTTTTACCCACGAAAGCTTATGCCCAAATAAATCTGTTAGTCTTTAAGGTGCCACCAGACTCCTTGTTGTTTTGGCATTTTAGGTGCTGATCATTCTCCTTGCTGTTCATTTGTTCAGATGGAAATACAAAGGACAAAATTGGGGTTAAAAGACACTCTAGTGGGACTGGGTTGATCTGGGTTTAGTTGCTGGTGCTGCTGCAGACTTCAGGTGTGACCTTCATCATGAGACATGCACACAAGCAAATTTGCACCCCTCTTGATTGGACTAGTTTAGTTAGGTCAGCACAAAACTCTCCCCAACCCCCAAATCAGTTCCTAAACCAATTTAGGTCTGTTCTACGTCATTTTTGTACTGATTTTAAATATATCAGCTAGGGGGATGATTTGTTACTGAAATAGTTAAAATCAATATAGCTCCTAGGCCTGGTCTACACTGGGGGTGGGGTGGGGAATTGATCTAAGATACGCAACTTCAGCTATGAGAATAGCGTAGCTGAAGTCGACGTATCTTAGATTGACTTAGAATCACTTACTTCGCGTTGTCACGACGTGGGATCGACGGCCGCCGCTCCCCCCTCCCACCGTAGTGGAGTTCCGGAGTTGATGGCAGAGCGATCGGGGATCAATATATTATGTCTACACTAGACACGCTAAATCGAGCCCCGATAGATCGATCACTACCCACTGATTCAGTGGGTAGTGCAGACATACCCCTAGTGAGGATGTGGTTAAACTGGTATACAAGTGCTTTTAACTGGTACAGTTTATTCCTCTTCCCTTAGAGGAATAAGCTATATTGGTATAACTGTGTCCATGCTAGGGAGCTGTAGTGCTTTAATTATGCCAGTTGCAAACCATTATCATTTAAAGCAGTACAAAAACTGTGTGTAGACAAGCCCGTAGTTCAATCTGTACAATTTTCTCATGTAGATAAGGCCTTACACTCTGATCCTGCAAACACTTAAGCATTTGAATAACTTTGTGCACATGAATAGTTTCATTGACCTCAGTGTTTGCAAGAGTGGAACCTAAACAAGGTGATTACAATGGAAATGCGATGTAATTACTATCCCTTCAGTTAAGACACTTGAAAGAAGACTGAACAAAGCACAAGAAAGCAGATTGTAAGGGACAACTCTGCACTGGCTCTGGGGAATAGCTAAAATGACCTAATGGGTCTTTTCCATATCTAACATTTCTGATTCTGTGAACAGTAAGCTGTATTGGAGAACAAGTCTAAAGTGAAGCCTTCCTTTACACTTCACAGGAGGGCCGGGCAAGTTATATAGTTTGAAGAGGGAGTGAGTGAAGTATTTGAAGACAAATACACGAGATAACAACATGGGCAAATCAATGCTTAGACTGAAGACTATTCAAATTCCTTACATAGCACACATACTGTAGGGAGTAGTAGTATGTCAACCACCACAAATTTAACTTGCAGAGGGAAGAGTTAGAAAGAAAAAAAAAAATCAGCTTCCTGCTACTATCCCAGACCTACAAAGTAAACTAAGAAATACTGTAGAAAGGATGTATTTTAAAAAGAGAATCTGGAGAATGTGAATCTATATCTACTGTAGAGTTGCATGGCCTGATTCTGGGCTCACACTGGTGTAAATGTGGTCAAAATCAGGTTCGCAGTGTCAAAATACCACAGGACCAATCCTCAACTGCTGACTTGGGCCAAAATCAACAAGGGCTTCTCTAAACTACGTTTTAGGTGTGATGTTAAAGCCTAAGGACTCAAGCCCTTTAGCGCATGCTGAAGTACAATGGCTTTTTCTTGATTAGAGATTTAGAAGGTGTTAAATAGTTTGAGCTAGAGCCTAACATCACACCTTTAATGTCTAATCTAGACCAAGGAGGCTACCCACCCACCCTTCCGCAGGCTGTTGTAGGCTGTACAGAGCTGGCACAAGGCAAATATTCTATGAAGGTGCTTGGCATGCATGCTGGAGAGCTACTCAGGGCTAGGGAGTCTATTTACATATTTTTTCCTCTTCTTGCCATACCTCATTTCTGCATAGAACCTCTGGGTCCTCCCTAAACTCTGGGGTGATCTGCCCTGGGATCATTTTGCAGACAGCATATACAGCTGTCTGGGGCTAATGCAAACTTCACAAAACCAGAAGCAAGGCCAAGGATTGACCCGGTATGATTATTTATTTGTGTTTCTGACAAGATTCACCTTGCTTCTGGGTTTGCTCCTTAACTGTAAAAGGACTAGGTAGGTACAATGAATCTCGGGGGGCAGAGGGGAGTTACCCTTCACAAACAGTTGAAAGCATCTTACTGAATCTCAGCTAAGTTCATAAGAGCCAATCCAAATTACAAACAACAAACACCCAACATTATTTTTTCTGAAAACAAAGGATGAATTAGGGCTTGATGCTCCGCTGCTTCCGCCGTCATTTGCACCGTGCAAAGCGAGAACATACTGGTGGGTGTAAAGCACTGCCATCCTGAGTTAAGTAGCATTTTACAACCACTTGACACAGGCATAAGGCAGTAGAAAACCAGGCACTCTCGCCTGCAAAGACTAAAGTGAAGTCTCTGTTCAACTACCCTCCTGCCCCATACCAATGTAGCAAACTAAGCACTTCCCATGAAAGAAGCTTTGTTTATAATTCAATTAAAAACAAGCTTGCTGAGTATCCTGGCTGTGTCCTCTATTTTCTGATTTAGTGTCTACACTCACAGCACCAGCTGTTAACCCTTTAACACAAGGAACCACACATCTATACAGTATTGTAGATTCTGTGGATTCCCATACTCCCGGGGATACATCATGATAGCATCTGTTCACCCCAACGCATTGGTGCTTCTAATCAAGTGCACCTGCTGAATCTATGCCACTATATCTCTTAGCACAGTGACAAGTTAAAGTGCAGTTCTACTTAGAAAAATGACACTGAAAAATTGAATCATATTTATTGTCTCTCAATGTCTCCAGGTCAAATCTGCACATCTTACAAGTAAACAGATGGTTTTCATAATTACCAGTCCTGCAAATTCATCCTGGGATCTGAGAGCCAAACTATTATACATCACCCATAAGAAAAATCTCTACAATTAGAACTTAGATAAGAATTGTGCTGCTTTGTGATCCAGAAGAGAATTCAGCACCCGTACCCATAGCTACATTGCCCCTGCAATGCTACCAAAAACTAAAAAAGTAGTAAGCTTCTTTGTGTTACAGGTGTAAGCAGGTGACTCTGAATACACACACACACACACACACACACACACACACACGGAGATCTACTGAGTAAGAAGGTGCTGTGTTTCACAGTCACTTTTCAGAGCAGAACCATACTTCAAACTGAAACCATTCAATCTACAACACTGCTTATAAATCTCTCTGTTAAACAACCTAAAGTGACTCAACCCAACGCAGTCATCAGTTACAAAGATGTGGTGATCCTAGCAGTATTTGAATAGCAGGGCTGTCACTACTCCAGCTTTTTGAGGACATGGTCCCACGATGACGGGGGGGAAAGAAAAAACCCAGCCAGATTCTGCCACCCTTCCTTACGCTTTAACTCTTTGAATAGTTCATTTCAGTACTACTCGATATGAATATGGGTGCAGAATCTGGCCTCTTCTGTTTGAAAAAGTTAGGCCCGATCCTCAGCTGCGCAGACAACTGAGGCGAGTGATGGGGAAAAGGGCTCTAAGCCATGCCACCTTTCTGCTTCTCTGAACCTGGGCTGGCTGAGGCCCTAAATGTCCCAAAGGCTGAATGGATGTGAAATATATGGCCCTAAAGCATCCTGGGAGTTGGTTACAACCCCAAGCAATGAAACTACTACCAGTTTTAAAGGACTGTACAGGGACATGACGCCCTGTATGATAATTGGCAAGTTTTGGCAGTCAAGTCCATTTCTTGATCCGTCCTTCATCATCCAATCAGGTAATGGTACCAAAACTAACAAAAATACAGACTTATGAGTCACAGGAAACCATGTCAGAGGATATTTACCCAGAATATCTCCATATCAATAGCTTCATTTCAAAAGCACATAGAAATGTGTTCTGTAGCTTTATTCTTCCACTACTCACATTCAAGCTGATGAATCCATTCTTTTAGATAGATTTCCTGCCAAACCCTCATGCACAAAGAATAAATTTAAGACATAAAGTGTGTACCAGAAGAGCTGGGTTAGATCAGATCCTGTACCCTGTAAAAGTCATTTATTTTTTGGACATTTGTGTTCCTTTAAAAACAAAAAAAAAAACAAAAAAACACTCCCTTCCCAAGCACAAAAGGGACATTCCATGAACTGATATTTTTCTTTCTCCCAATACTCCTTCTGTTAATGAAAAAGTATTCTCAGACTTTCTTCTTCCCTTTGAAATGTCTGAAAAAGGAGCACAATACTCCTCAGTGTTCAGCACACACACTTCAGATCATTTTGCAGCTTGCTTTCCAGATGGCTCCAGCTCCCGAATGGCACTGCCAATGTGCTGAGCACAACTGCCATGTGGAGATAATCATGGAAGGCGAGGGGAGGCAGAGGAGATTTCTTTAAGACAGTATGTTTCAAGTCTCCCTCCCACACCTGGGAATGTCAGGAATTTCTATGACAGCGTTTCCTATATCTCTGCTGACACAAGTTTTCTTTATCCAGGAGACCAAAAGGTTACAAATCTATTTTTATTCTTCATTCAACAAATTACTCCAAAGGATTATCTGAACTTCTTGTGGGAGGCTTTGACAGGGCTGAAGTGTTGATGTGTGATGCTTACCAATTATTTTTAATACACCATAATAGAGGAGGAAATGTATAGCAGGCATTCAGGCGTGCCAGGGCACATTAGCTCCATTTGCTGTTTGTAATTAACCAATGAAACAACTCACCTAATGATGTGGTGGATTCTCCACCACTGCAAGTCTTTAAATCAAGATTGAATGTCTGTCTAAAAGACATGGCACAGCTCACACAAAAGTCTGATGCAGTGATTACTGGGTGAGGTTCTCAAGCCTTTTACACAAGAGGCCCAACCAGATTATCAAAATGGTCCCTTCTAAGCCTTAACACCTACTGGGGAAGGAAGGAGATGTACTTACACCAGAGAAATGAGAAGGAACTGGCTGCACCAAGAGAAAAGGAATAGTAGGAGAGAGGAGGCAGATATGCTTGAATGGATCTCATTGAAAGACCAATGCCTACCTAGACAAGATACTGCTAAAGGCTGGGGGAAAGGGAAAAGAAGGCAAGTGTTTGGCTAGTGAGGTTCATCATGCATCGTTTCAGTTCCATAAGGTATTTAAATTGTCTAGCATCTATTTTGTTAATGCCTCAGTGAAGGGAAAAGATAGGGTTACCATATTTAACAAATAAAAAAAGAGGACCCTCCACGGGGCCCTGGCCCCGCCCATTTCCCAACCCAGCCCCGTCCCAACTCCGCCCCTTCCACGCCCCAACCCCGCCCTAACTCCGCCTCCCACTCCCAGCCACGCGAAAAGGGCTGCCCAAGTGCTACCAGCTTCACGGTTTGCCTGGCAGCCCCCGGACCCTGCGCCCCCGGACGGCGCTTCCCCAGCGCAGCTGGAGCCCGGGAGGGGAAGCGCCCAGCCAGGGGCGCAGGGTCTGGAGGCTGCCCGGCAAACCGTGAAGCCGGTAGCGCTTGGGCTTCGGGCAGCCCCTATGCCTCCAGACCCTGCGCCCCTGGCCGGGCACTTCCCCTCCCGGGCTCCGGCGGCGCAGGGGAGGAAGATTCCAAGTGCTGGGTGTGCATAGCATGGAGATAAGAGTAGGAGAAGAGCTAGGAAGTGGCAATTTGGCAAGCGGATTGGATGAAGTGAAGGAAGTGAGCAGAAAACAAGTTTATAATAATATTGTTTGAGGGCATGTCTACAGTACAAAATTAAGTCGACCTATGTTAGATTGACTTAGAGCCATTATTGCGGCGGTTTGTGTCAATACCACCCTTGTTCTGTCGGTGGTGTGTATACTCACAAGGAGTGCTTCTGCCAACTTAAGAGGGGTGGGCTCCAAGCTCCACCTGCAGCTCCCTGCTGGGATCTCAGCTGGCCCCCATGGCTCTCAGCTTCCCATTAGGAGCATGGCTCCTCCCCACCCCCGGCTCTTGGCTCTCCACCAGGAGCACAGCTGCCCCTGCAGGCTGTTGGCTCCCCACTGGAAGCCCAGCAGCATCCCGGGCTCCTGGCAGTGAGCAGGTAGCCTCAGTACAGCTGAGCTCCCAGTGGAGAACAGGGAGCCTGGAGCCCAGGGGGCATTAGGGCTCCCAGCACGGAGTGGAGAGCCTGGGCAGCAGCCTGGCTCGGAGCCGGGACCTCCGGTGGCAGCCCAGCTTGGAGTGGGGAGCACAGGTAGCAGCCTGGCTGAGAGGAAGGCTATATTGCCTTACATCACCCTAATTCTGTAGTGTAGACCGGGTCTGAGTGTCTATGTAGTGGCAGCCCTAAGTTTAAGATTTCTGCTTCACCCAGCTTGTGTTATGTTGTGAAGCGTAACAGCAGAAACAATGAATTAATGACAAGAGAATTTCGCCTCCCAGAACAGAGTTCTTCTGAAAGCTGATACAGTGCTAAAAACAAAATGGGCAAGACTTGTTTTTTTTGTGAAGCTAAACAGCTCCTTAGCAACCCATAGAAAGCTCACAGGGAACACCAGAATTAAGAATGCAGCATGAATGGAAATAGGTTGGAAAAGTTGTGTGTGTAGGGGGAGATCCACTTAAAAGAGACTGGCTGCATCATTCACAAGGCAGCAGATTACCAGATACTGTTATTCTGAAGTTCTTCTGTTGGAGCCATTTCCTATTTTGTTATCTTCTTTCCTGTCCTCCAAACATCAGAATGTCAAATATCTGAACACACTGGACTATGTTGCAAGCGTCTCTTGTTTGTGCCAGATTCATGGGTCAGATCCTCAGCTGGTGTAATCAGATTTGCTAATAAATGGTCTGGCTCCATTTCCCAACAAGACATAGTGTGCCAAATTCCTCTTTGGTGTAAGCCCCATTGACTTTGGTTTCTTCTATATTTATAGCATGGAAAACTGTGACATATCGGCTCTAAGAAAAGATGCATAAGGTCTTTTCTTTTAAAATTTCAGCTGTCAGGGAATGGCTTTATAGCCTCTCCAACATAACATGTGTTGCTCAAGAGTCACCTTTTCCCATTTAAGTGGCTTCCACCTTTCATTCAGGACTAAACAGCCCCCTGTCTGGCTAAAGTGCTGTTGTCAGCCAGCTTTCATGAATTATTTGGAAATGTTATAAACATGGAAGAGCCTCTGAGCAAAAAGCCTCTCCTGCTGAGTAAATTACAACACTAATTTACTCCTTGTGGTCAGTGGTAAAAAAAGACATGGGTGAACCTGAACACTACAGGTCTGTCGCATCTTACGTGCATTTAACATGCACGATTTCAGCTTTACGCAGTCAGCAAAAACAAAAAAGAAGAGAAAAATAACAATTTTAATACTGTACTTGTAGTGCGGGCGATTCCGCCCGCCATTCAACTCAATGTAATTTTGACTATACGCGGCTTTTGCTTTACGCGCTAACCATGGAACGGAACCCTCGTGTAAGATGAGACTCGCCTGTACTGCATTTTCCAGCTCATTGTCCCCAATAATAAAGTTAATTGTTCCCTATTCTTCATCTTCCCAGAGATTTTGGTTTTTGAATGTTTTCTGAAAGGTTTATAAACAATCACCTGGCAGGATGCTAACCAATTTAGATGGTCAAGTTTCGAGATCCTTAGCTTGATTTTCTCTCAAGCTAAGCTCCCAGTGAAGCTGCCACTGTCTGAATAAAATTCAAGTGAGTAAACATCTCAGTATTTGGCCTACTGTATGTAAGTTCATGATAGAGGCCGCTATGATGAGGTATGTGAATTTATCACACTATTTATTCTTAGATGAAAAACAAGCACCCAATAACCTCATAAACACAAGTCAGATTTTATGACATGACAGACGGATACTTTATACTTCAAATCATGAGAGCAGCAGAAATGAAAGATCAGCCTTTATCTGATTTTATTATTTAGAAAAAAATAGAAAAAAAAAAATCAGAGGTCTGCAAGATCAACCCAAAACACTTCCCCCCCCTTAAACAAATGGTTTTGTGTTCACTAGTAAAACACTCTATAAATGTAACTATCTCTTTGCTTACTGTTCGCACATCACTTGCCAAAGACAATTAAAACAAACAGAAATGCGATGGAGTTCAACGTAAGATCTAGTTTTGCTTAGCCAAAAAATATCATGTAAACATTACTAATTCATAGGAAGATTTGAACTCTCACTTTTTTTTTTTTAAACAAATCAAACTTTGAGGATTAAACGAGGGGCCAGTATTTCTAAATTAACAACTTTATTGACTGCCTAATTTATTCCAGGTTGTGGCAGGATAGTTTTACAGAGAGATGTGGGAAGGGAACTGTGGCTCTGCAGTATGTTACCTCTTCCTCTGAATCCATGAGAAACCCCTCCAGCCAAATCCCATAAATTCTCAGGGGGCATAATGGATGGAAGTGTAACAGACTTAGGCCATGTCTATTACGTTGACAATCATAAGCCATTTTAATTACATCAGTTGTACATGTCCACCCAATGCTCCTTGTGTCGGTGGAGAGCATCCACAGTCATTGCTTTTACACTGACAGAGAGCACGTTACATCATGGGTAGCTATCCCACTGTACAACTTGCCACCCTCTGCTGCTGGGAGCTCTGGAAATGGATCGCAATGCATCATGGGGGTGTGCTCGCCATCCCATGATGCAGTTCTTTCCATCCTATCATTCCATGGGCTTCTGACATTATTCCATGGGCTTTCAACAGCCATTGTAAACTGTGCACCCCTCATCTCTGCCTGAAACCAGGTAGGGATATTAAAGAAAGTACTAACAGTGATTCCCCCAAGTGACAGTGACCCCCCCATAATTTGTCCCCCACACTTTAAAATCCAACAGTTTCACCAAGTACAAAAATCTCTTGTATCTTCTGTTAAAACTTGTAAGCTACTGTCTGTAGAAACCATTGATGGTATCTGTTATCTGAAAGATACTTTATTACTATGTAAAACTTAAAAACAAGTTAATTGACTTTGTTCTTGAAGTAATTGATACAATGTAAACAAACGCTATAAGCCGTTAAGTGACTTTTACTTAATTGTAACAACAACGGCTCCTAGGAACAGACCCCCACCCTCTATGATTAAAGGGCCGGGAGTCTCAAATGAATTAGCACACATCACGAAAGTGGTGGAGACAGTAAATTAAAATATGGAATATATGCTGATAAATGTTTGATGTCCATAAATGGTTAGGGAGGTGCCACCCTAGAAAGGGAGTATCCATCGACCGAAGAATGTGTCGAGTAGGACCACCAGACAACCCCGGAGGGTAAACTGGCATCCACCCCATCACCTAGAAGAATGAGAAACACAAACTTTGGACAGTGTGGAGCCACCAGGAATGTGCCACTTTGGACAGTGTGGTGCCACCAGAAATGTGCCATCTGCTGATTGAGTCAGCAACAGCAGGATAAAACAATTCCCATAGACTAACATAGAAATTAATTCCTACAAGAATGGACTCTAAAGACTGAGGACTGTGAGTCTCTGGTTCTGCTGCCAACCTCCAGGAGCATCAGGTGCACCTGATACGGACTCAGCTCCATCCTCAAGACCAAGATACCTGGCCAGTAACTTGGCATGAGCAACTTCTAGGCTGGTAACTATAACACCTATACAGAACTTGAATAAATGATTGTGTAAATGAATATATGTGTGTGTGTGTGTGTGTGAATAAGTAGTGATAGCAATAAGTAGTCAAACAATGTTGTTTACTTTTATCTTTTGCTTTATCCAGTGACGTAGTCAGGTTTTAAGAGCAGGAGGAGCAAACATAAAAAAGGAGCCTCCCCTTGGCTCCTCCTCTGGCCACGCCCCCTGGCTCCTCCTCCGGCTGCTCCGCACCCCCCTTCCCCTTTGGCTGGTTCCGCCGGCCATGCCCCCCCTCCCCATCGCTCCTCTGGCCGCGCCACCTACCCCTTGGACCCATCCCCTGGAGCAGCAGCACTCGGCAGCGTCCCGGGCCCCCCACTCTCCCAAGGGGCTGTCCCCACACCTCACTTTCGGAGGTATCTTCCTTGAAACCCAGAGAGCTGCTATGCCCACGTCACCCGGGCACCTACCTAACCTACCCCCGCCGCTCCTCCACGGGGCAGCGCGGGGAAGGTGCCGGACCTGGGTGCTCACCAGTCCCCCCATCCCCCAGCGCCTCGCCCCGAGGGAGTGAGGGGCAGCCCAGGGGGCAGGTGCCAGGCCGGTACTCCTGTGTAGTGCTGCAGCCCTGCAGGAAGCTGTAGCCGTGGGCGGTGGGGGCAGCCAGCAGCAGGAACAGCAGGAGTGGGCTGAGGGGAGCCGCGCGCCGGCATCACCATGTTGCTGCCATGAAAGATGCAGCAGGAAAGGGCGAGCGGCGGCCAAGCAACCTCTGGCCCTCCCCCTCCTCCCACTCCCAGGGCGGCCAAGCGCCCCCTCCCCCGCCGCGGGTGCACTGAGCCGGGTCGTTCTAGAGCCCAGCCAAACGGAGCCTTTCCCTCAAGGCTGCTGCAGAGATGCCCAGCCTCCTCTCCCCTCGCCGCTTCTTCTCCCGGCCACCGGCCCCCCTATTGCCGGGCGGCACGCGCCCAGCCCAGTCCCACTGCCGCACATGCTCCTCCCCGCTCCCCGCCACCGCGCATACTCCCCCTGGCTCGGCCCGAGCGCTCTGGACCTGAACGGGCCCAGCAGCGCAGCCCGTCCCTGCTCTCTACCTGGCCACCTGGCGTGCTCCTCCGCACGCGTCCGCCACCCCCCCACCATGGCTCCTCCGGCCGTGCTGCCCTTCAGAGAGGAGCGGGCCCTGCCCGCTGGCGCCATATAAGATAACCTCTACGACGCCGCTTTTGAAAAATGTGCTGAGGGGAAGCAGCTGCTTCCCCTGCACCCCACTAGCTACGCTACTGGCTTTATCATTATATTTACAATAAATGTGGCATCTTTGCCTTATCCCTCTTAATAAGATCCTGCTGGTTTTTACTCTATTGGTATAACAAGCACGGATCCTGAACTGCTGACCAGTCTGGTGATGACAGTTATGAATACAATATGGCTGGTCCTGCAATATTTCATGACCTGTGAAACAGAGAATGAATCAATGGTGCCTGCCCTGCTGTCTGCCATGGAAATAAACAATTCAAGATTGCTGCTGGCATTCACTGAAAAGCTGCATATGGCGGACATCGGTACTGGGCTCAGGAAACAAGCACTGAGTGGTGGGATTGCATTGTGATGTATGTATGGGATAACCAGCAGTAGCTGCAGAACTTTCGGATGCACAAATCCACCTTTTTGGAACTGTGTGCAGAGCTCTCCCCAGCACTGCAGTGCAAAGACAGCAGAATGAGAGCTGCCCTCACTGTTGAAAAGCAAGTGGAGATCACTGTGTGGAAGCTGGCAACTCCAGACTGGCAACTCCAGTTGCAAATCAGTTTGGAGGTGGAAAGTCCACTATGGGGGCTGCAGTGATGCAAGTATGTAGGGCCATTAATTGCCTCCTGCTACAAAGGACTGTGACTTTCAGTAATGTGCAGGAAATAATTCATGGCTTTGAGACAATAGGATTCCCTAACTGTGGCAGGGCGATAGATACAACACGTATCCCAATTTTGGCCGCAGACCATCTTGTGACAAAGTACATCAACCAAAAGGGCTACTTCTCCGTGGTCTTGCAGGCTCTGGTAGATCACTGGGACTGTTTCACTGACATCAATGTGAGTCAGGGCAGGCCAGCAGCTCCAACCCCACCGGGCAGCAGGACAGCCCAGCTGAACCCCTCCATGCCGGGCAGCTGGGGTGGGAACCCTGCAGACTCTGCCAAGTGGGGCTGGGCAGCTGTCCCAGACCTGGATCCCCGGCCCCCAGCCATGTCACTGCCCCAGACCTCACCCAGCGCAATGGGACAGCCCGACTAGACCCATCTGAGTCGGCAGCGGGACAGCTTGGATACCCCCACTCTGGGCAGCTAGGAACCCACAACCCAGGGCACGCAGGCGGCTTTTAGCACACAGCTGAGCTGGACTGCAGCTGTGTGCTAACTGGGCCACATGTAGCCCAAGAACCCCTGGTCTATGCTGACGCTGCATAACTCTATGTCACGAAAAGCCCTATGAGGCTCATCGAGGTGGTTTTATATCCGCATAGCAGGGGAGCTACATCGACGGAGGAGCATTTCAGCGTGTACACCTCCGCTGATTTGTCGGCGAAAGCTGACTTTTGTTGATAAAACTGTGTAGTGTACGCAAGGCCTTAGTGAGAAGCTGCTTGCTATGTCATGCTTCTCTCAATACCTGTAAGATGCCATAGGTCAGGGCTTCTCAGGGCAAATTTTTAGTTGGTGGCCTCAGTGTGGCCACCAACTCTTGCTGGTGGCTGCTCTCACACTTTTTCCTAAAATACTTAATTAACTTTAGGAAAAATATTCATATACACATATACACATCCAAATCATTGTAATTTATTTATTGCTAGCTAGTAAGTCCATTGTGAAATGTGATATTAACAAACGTAAAAGTATCACTTCACAGTAGACTTACTTAGCCCTGGCAAGCCTGGGGACAAATTAAGCCCTGGATGGAGGGGCGGCAGCGGGGGTGGAGAGGTTTAGGGGAGGCAGTGTGAGGGCTAGAGTCTGAAGCCATGCAGTCGGAGCCCATGGCTGGAGCCTAAAGCCCCGCAACCAGAGTCTGCCATCCCGCCATCCCAGGGTTGATGCCCAAAGCCTGAGCCTCACCGGCCCTGGGAAGGTGGGGAACTCACCGGCTGCCTGCTCCTCCAGCGTTGTGCCCCAGGTGTCTCCAGAGGGGGGTGGGTCCAACCCCTGCTGGCGGCCCCAGCAACCAAAAGAAAGGCAGGGCATCCAGGAGCAACGGGGACAGGGGGGCACTACTTTGTTCCCCCCCTCCGCCCCCGGGCTGTGGCTGCAAGAAAAGCCCCTGGTGGCTGCATGCGGCTACGGTGTCCGCATTTGAAAAACGCTGCATAGGTAATGTTAGTCAGACAAGAATTTACTGTGTGTGGAGGGGATTGCAATGCACCTTCAGGAGCTGAAGCTATGCTACCAGGAGGGAGGTTTCCCGTTTTCTCTGTTTGGGGGGAGGGGGGAGAATAGCTACTCTGTTGCTCTAATCTGGAATCCAGTGTTTTTCATGCATATCCTCAAATCCTTCTGCATGGCTGCATACTTACTTCCACAGAGGGTGATATGTCACCATCCCAGGATGTCCACTGTGTTTTTCTGTTTGATTGTTTTTAAGTAACTTTCCCACTCCACCATGTTTTTCCTGTCAGCAGGGCAATCAGATCCTACATCAGGGATACAATACCTCTTCTTGATCCTTGCATAAAAGATTAGCATCAGAATTAAGTAGCTCCTGAGTACCTCTTTCCTTCTTTTTTCAATGCCAGCTTCAATGTTACTTGTGAAAGGAAAGATTTAAAGCTAACTGCAAGCCCTGCCCCAAGGAATGAAACACCCCTGTGTGATGCACATCCGTCTCCTCAGAAGGGCCACCAAAACTAGGAGAACCGTGGTAAAACACTAGCAAGACATGCTGTGGTAAAGATCTTTGACTTCATGTTATTATTTATTGTGTGTGGTCTAGAAGTGCCTAAACGTGCTAGGAAAGTTCCAAACAAAGTCAGAGGGGGAACAGTCACCTCTGTCTTATGCCACAAAGGGGGCTGTAGGGCCCCTCAAAGGAATGGTCTTGGCACAGGTCCCCCCAGCCCCAGCAGGTGCAGAGCCAGCATAAGATGGTTCTATGTCACCTTCCACATGAGCCTCTAGTGAAAGGGGGGACAGGCTTAGGGAAAGAGTGGGTGTAGTCAGGGCACTCCTGTTCCCCAGGTATTCCTGGGTGCTGTAATGGCCTTTTGGGCTGATACCAGCCAGGAGCAAATTAGAGCAGCCTCTGAAGCTGCTCTAACCTGTATGGCCCTCGATGACCCCAGGATCGGAGAATGCTTTGCCTTCCTCCTCAGTCCCTGACTGCACTAGTTTGAGCACCCTCACAAAGATGAAACCCTGCCCCCCAACAGTCCTGCCTTGAACAGTTTTCAGTCCAATATTTCCATTGATTAAATAAACCTAACACTGATAAATGCAGAAGATACACTACTTACATTGTTTAACTTCCTTGTAAATCACAATTACTGGACCTACTGTACTATAGATTTAGAGTAAAATACCACAATACCTTGAACTGTATTATGTCAACTAAAATAAATACAAATGTAGAGTAGATCCAAAGCACAGCATCTTTAAAGCATTGCACTGTAGCATAGTTTCACTGAAGTCGCTAATTTTAGTTTTCGCCCAAACATACTCACTCTCTCTCTATTACAAAAAGTCCTCCCCAGAGGTTGAAGCAATCAGCTGCACACCGTCTGCTCAAGCATTTGAAAGGAGGCTTGCAGATGATCAGCTATTAATTTAAGTGCAGCCTGGCTGTTTTAGGAATGCAGTCAGCTGCCAAGGCATCTCCCTGAGTTGCCTAGGTCACTACTTAGATGTCAAATGTGATGTTTACTATAGCACTCCTCATTAAGAGAGGGCCACTTGAGCAGCTGCCAGTCTATAGTGCAAAAACAAAATCAGTAACACACTGTTCTTAATTCAAGGCAGATTATTCCTATTTGAGTAGAGATTAAGAAACAAATTAGACACGATAATTATTAACATGCCTGCACTAGATCTTTACCAATCAACAGCTCAAACTAGCCAGCTACCCTAAGAAAGGGCAGGCTCATTCCATTCTTATCCTTTTGTATTTTACATTGGAATTTCACACAGAACCACATCACCAGTTAAGTGTTGCCACATTGCTTCACAGCTTCCAGTACCACGTAAAGTCTGAAACGGTCCTTCAAAGTATTCAGAGGGTTGTGAATTAACTTTCCCTAGCCTTAGGGGAAAAAAAGAATCTAGGAATCCTTCCTCATATATTAACAACAAGCCCATGTGAAGTACCGTACAATATCCAGGATAATTGTGCTCAGGTCAATCCCATGCAACCTGTTAACTGCAGGGGGGTTCCTTGGGTAGAAACAAAAGACTGAATCAGGCCTACTGTGGGATACGTTTTCAAAGAGGCAACAGATTTTGCATGCTGTAGTTTTGGTGTGCTCTGTATGAATAACCTTGGTTTCTGCAGTTGGTCTCCTAAAAAGGGAGGCACTGATTTTCAGTGGCTGCTTTTGAAAATTCAGGGGTGAAACAATAAAAACATACCTTATTTCAGTTTACATTTAGCCCTGTACAATACAGGAACAATTCTGCATTGGCAAGGAGATGGACCAGATGAGCTACCAGATCTTTTCTGCGTATTTCTAATGTCTGAGATTCTGTGATTCAATCTTTCCTTCCTTCTGTGTTTACATTGGGTAAGATTCTGCAGTCCTTATACAGGCAAAAAGTCCACTAACTAAAAGTTTTGCTTGAGTTAGGACTGAAGGAGCAAGCTTTTTGTTTTGGCTAATTCTGCTCAGTGATGCCCCTCACACCACTAACCAGCAGCTCACCAAATGCCCAAACACATCAAGGTTTCTCTATGTCATGATGAAAAATTGAGATATAAATAGTTACACAAAACATTTTACACAGAACTCTAAATGTAGTTGAAAAGCTGGATGAGGTCAAAAAATTGTATCAACATTTTGATCAAGAGTTGGGGCAAAAATATTTCTCTTTATGATGAGAGAGAGAAGAATAAATAAGGAACGTGACTCATTCAGGAAAGAGGATGAAACATATCTACACCTATGTTTATGCACTTGTCATATTTTTTAAAAAGTCAGCTCACTTTTCACTTCTTTGAAGAGTAATTCAACACTAGTATAATCTTGCTAGGGACGCCTTGAGGGAGGGATTGGAATCAGTCTGGACAAAGTTTTTCTAAGTACTCAGCAATTATCCCTGTTCCAAACAGTCCCTGTTTTTTTTGTTTAGACCAAAAACTGGTTGCACAAAATTAATTTGTACTCCCTAGGCTACGCCACTGATTCTAATGGACCATTGTTTGTTGTTTACGTTGACAAAGGATTTTCTGTCATGAAACTTCACAACTATCTCAGTGGATTCCAGATTTCATCACAGAGGACTGTACATTTAAGACATAACTCTACCCACGGTTTTGTTTTTTTTGTTTGCAGTTTGCTAAAGATCTTGAAGTATGCTGTGTGTAATAAGCACCATAGGATCCACTCAAGCTCTTGCAAATGCCTGGAAACTCATACAAATGCATAGCTTAACCAGAGTTGCCAAAGCCCTCTCCACTCACATGCATACATACATATGTGCACTACCATGCAGATCGTATTTCAGTGCCCGCTGCGCAGTTCTAGGAACTTAGCCAATGAAAGAAGCTGCACAAAATGCATTTTTGGACAGAGGGAACAAACCGAAAAGCAAGCAGGAGAGGAGGAAAACAAAAACCTACCTATGGAAGCAGTCATGACAGAGATTCGGGCGGTGGAAAACTTTATTGGAGAAAGAAACAACAAGGAGCTCCCTTCTGCTGAACCAATCTCTTTGCATTCTTTCTTCGCTTTAAAAGAGGGCAGCAGGCAGGCTAGCTACTCGAGTAAGCAGAGACTCCAGCAAAGATACTCCCCATATAACCCAGCAGTGCCTTCCCATTTTCTTTCCCCAATGCAATAACCTTTACGGCAAAGAGGATTCCAAGTCCCAATCAGGGGGGAAAAAACAGGCTGTTGATCTAAATCAAGTCAGTCAGCTGAAGACAGACAAGACAGAGTCCACTCCATCCAGATGGAAAATAATTCTCTGATTGTTCCTGTTAGCTTTGCTGCTTGTGTCCCAGCCAGACTGCCCATTCAGTACATTCATGCTCTGGTGACTCCACCTCATTTGAATTTGACTCTTTTTTTTTTTTTAAATCTCCCCCCCTCTCTCTCCAGCTGACACACACATAGCTTTGTTCCTCTGCCTCACAATCTACTTCCTCCAATCGGCATGCAGCCCTGCAGGTCAAAGACCAAGATGGCCCTTTTGGGATTACTGCTCCCTGGCTGTTTCTTCACTGCCCCTTGTACACAAACCTTAAGTGGTTTTTCTTTATTAAACTGACCCCTGGTTCCCTGCCCCACTTAACTTGACAGGCACAACTTTGTTTCTTCATTGGAAGTGTAGGGGTTACTTTCAAAATACAGCTGGCACCTACAGCTGAGTGACTATACAAATCAAAACCCAGCTGTTAAATATTACCAAGTTGACACTGATAAATTTAGCACCACCAAGAGCTCTGAATAAGTTTGACTCACTTCCCAAGATTTCTCAAACAAAACACCATGTGCAATCCTACCATGTTAGCATCTAATGTCACCCTATTATTGTTCACTGCCGCTTTTTATTTACAGACCAGGAAGATCAATGGGAAACAGTGCAGCACTGCAATGGGCAACACACTTCCTCCTTAGATTGTTCTTCTGTGTCCTAGGGCACCACATTTTCAGAAAGGATGACTATAGGAAATGACTTGATGGGGCAGAAACCAATATGAGGATTTAAAACTTTCCAGTAATGAATCACTCAACTGCATTTGACTGGTATAGAACAGCAGAATATTTTCAACATACTTTTTAGTCAACTTTGATAGTTTTGAAGTACACAAATGGCTTGATATGTGGGAGTTTTGTCTACATAAAGGCAAAAGGAATGGACCCAAAATGTACCATTTTCTTGCAAGAAAACCTATGATTTTTGTTGTTCTTCCCCACAGCTGCTATTATTGTTATTACTTGTATTGTTTTAGTGTTTAGAGAGGCCCCCATCAGAGATCAGAGCCCTACTGTGCTAGGCACAATACAAACATATAACAAAACCAAAGTCCCTGCTATGAAGAACATAAGTATAAAATGAGGGATGACAGATAGATGCAACAAAAAGATGGGGGATGGAGGAGGAGGAATGCACAAGTTAATAATTTAGCAATTATTGACAATGTCATCAATGACTTGGTTAATTACACTTTCATTTCTCTTTGTTTTGGATATTTCTTGACAAATATAGCTGAATACACTTCAAATTCCTATAAACAGAAATTATTAATGAAAATTTCCCTTTGTAGAAAATGTTCCTGGCTTTGCATGAAAAGTTTAGTATTCAAAGGGAATCTTTGGATGTACTGTTTCCTTCCTGGTTTTCAAGTATTAGAAAAGTCTTAAATATTCGGAAAGGTTTAAAAATCCTTGGAAACCCTGCTTACTCAGCTAATCATGAGCGTCGGGCTTAATACAATGACGCATGGAAGGTGAAATTTAGACTGAGATCAGTTTTGAATTTTTGTGAGAGACCACCAAAAGACTGGATTTGTGCAGAAATTGTTGGTCCTTAAGGTGAGGGACAAATGTAAAACAAATTAAAAAACAATATTAGAATTACTGAAATACTTCATACATTACAGGCGAGGCTCATAGCATCACCTATTACTAAGGTTGCCCGACACTTCCCATTACAAGACCCTGTTTCCAATTAACTTTAGTTTATATGTTTATTTTCAGCTATAACTTAAACATTATTTTACATGCGAGGTGTCAGACTGGTTTTTTGTTTGTTTGTTTGAAATTTCAAATTTCAAACTGATTCCACCATTTCCAAGAACAAAGCTAGGGAATAGCTTCACAAATCAAGTGAAAAGTATAATCAAATTGTTTTAACCATGTTAAAAAAATTTGGCAGCCTTTTCTTTCAAACTCCTCCAGCACTCCATGCTTTAGAGAAGGGACTTGAAATTTTGCAGGGAGGAGGCCTTTGTGTCAGGGACATGTCCTTTGCTCTAACTATATCTGGCCAAGTTATAAGATTTGAAAAATTACAATTCACACATGCTCACTTGAGACTTCTTTGATTTTAACAGCTACAATCTTTGAGGATTCCATCCTCAGTGAGCATGCTCTGTCCCCACACAGCTCTGGTGTGTGACTGGACTGTTCATGCATCATCTCCAACAGAGTTAATAAGCATGTTACATCCAGTTGAGGGCTACAGGAGCAAAGCTGAATTTCCCCTGTGACAGCTGCTCCCAGCTGCTTCACGCCAGAGTGGGGCTGGGCACAAGAACAGAACACAGAGAGAGCTTGTCTCTCTCTCACTAGAGTTATGCATTATATGTTTTTTTGCATAATCACATGGACTTTTTTCCCTATAGGACGGACCTCTGTGGATCATGTAATTAAAGACTGTACCATAATCCATACACACAAGGGGGCCAAATTAAGGCTGTACAGGCAACTTTAATTCTGGCATTTGCTAACTTTTGAGTGCTTGACATTGCAAATTTAATAATGTTCTATTAACTTTTTTTTTTAGTATAGATTTCTATATATACAGCTTTCATATAAAGTTCTCAATGTGCTTAATAAAAGCTTCATAATGTCCCCATTAGGGAAGTACAGTATTATTATTCCCATTTTACAGACAAGGAAACTGAGCCACAGAGTGGTTAAGTGAGTTTCACATGGCCACCCAGGTTATCTGTGACAGAGCCTGGAGTTCTAACTCCTTGATGCTGTACTCTAACAGTAAACAAAACTAGGCAGGACAATCAGTTGCTGAATGCTCAGAAATAAATATAATAAGAAGGGCATTCAGCAAATTAAAAAACTTAACTTTTAATCATGTCTACACTACAAATTTACATCAGTATAACTATGCCACATGGGTGTGAAAAATCCACATCCCTGAGCGACGCAGTTATACCAACCTAACCCCCAGCGTACACAGCGCTATGTCAACAGGAGGGCTTCTCTCATTGACATAGCTACCACTTCTCGCAGAGGTGGATTAACTATGCCAACGAGAGAAGCTCTTCCGTCAGCATAGTAACATCTTCTCTGAAGCGGTGCATAGTAACATCTTCACTGAAGCTGTGTCCCTGAAGCATTTTAACCTGTGGAACTCTTTGCCAGAGGATGTTGTGAAGGCCAAGACTATAACAGGGTTCAAAAAAGAACTAGATAAATTCATGGAGGATAGGTCCATCAATGGCTATTAGCCCAGATGGGCAGGGATGGTCCCTAGCCTCTGTTTGCCAGAAGCTGGGAATGGGCAACAGGGTTGGATCACTTGATGATTACCTGTTCTGTTCATTCCCTCTGCGGCACCTGGCATTGGCCACTGTCGGAAGACTGGGTACTGGGCTAGATGGACCTTTGCTCTGACCCAGTATGGCCGTTTTTAGGTAAGTAGGGATAGATCTGTAAACCCACCACCATTAGCCAGACCTAATACTTAACCATAAAATTACACATGCAGCCTTGAATTGTGCAGACTGCAAACTTCCTGAATGGGTAATGTGAATATTTAAAGAAAGCATTCTTTTGAAACAGTAACTTGTTTAAAGAGCATGTTTTTCCCACTGTCTTTCCAGTAATTTCTTCCTCCTTCAACTTTTCCTCTGGCTGCATGGTTATCTGAGATGACACAGAGTTGCTGAAAGTGTCACATCACAGCAGGCAGTCTCTTCCCGGAAAATCTGGGGAAAATCTCCATTCTTTGCAAAGGAAACTGTGATTTCCATGGATTTTTGTTGAATATAAGCCCTACATGTAGGGATTTATGTAAAAATGTTCATTTCTTGTGTCTGTTTTATGGTAATTAGCAAGTGTACTTGAATAAAAACAACCAAATTTGCCCCTGGTTTAAACACTTCATGATCATCTGCCCACTGCCCCTCTATTACTGCTGGTACGGTTCTGAATGCAACTTTATTCCTACACATCCAAAAGAAGTAATATCTAGTGGTAGAAAAAAAGTAGGTTTAGTTCCTTCTTTTGCGTGCACACATGCGCGCGCACACACACACCCATACATATACAAGGACAAAGAAATATATACACACAAAGTATACATTTGTGGAGGTGTGGGGGTGGAAAGAGTCCAAACTCCCCCAAACTGAACACTCCAAAATCCCAAACCAGATCTTTGTTATGGGCCAAAGCCAGATCTAACCATCTCTAAATTTTGTGGAGGGGTTGCAGATTCACATCCAAGCTTTGTGACTTGATCCCATCTTTATTCTATCCCCCTCTATCCGGTGGTCATCATTTGTGGTTCCTCACATCCAGCAACACCAGTTGTAAGAGCAATGACATAATTCATGCTATAATGTAAGCCCCTATGAGGGATCATGTTCTTCTTGAGATTGTGATGTGGAACTACAAAAGGGAATGTCTGTTAAAATACAAATCTTTTCAGATAGCAAACTGTTTACATAAAAAGCAATCCTCTAACACTTATGACCTGCAAATTGACTGGTTTATCTTATCACATGATTTTTAGAGGAGGTGAACACCTACAACTGCCAATGAAGTTAATGGGAACTTAGTGCATTCAGCACCCTTGAAGATCTTGGTGTCTGTCCCACTCAAGATAGCCATGAACAACATTCAGCTGAGAAAAGCTGAGCACTAGTCCTTCAAGGCTGGCCTTCTTTTGCTCATCTGTTTGCCTTTCTACCTGCTGTCTTATGGATCCTTGGCTTAATGGAGTAATATACCAGATGCACTCTTAGCAAAATCCAAGGCAAGTCTCTGTTTGGCAGGTTTCCTCTAGCTACCCAGTATGAACTGGACTTTTTTGACTCCCTTTTCTCCCTTGGTGAACTAATAAATCATAGTTAATAATTTGACCGATAGGTCCCCAAATACAGTTGTTAGTCCAGAATAATGCCTGAGAATAACTGTTGGTGTGCAGACCATGGCGGACTTTTCATTGTGAATATTTGATAAGCAGTTTGCTAGATCTGTTATTCTGGCATTGAAATAAGTGGCCAGATTTTCAAAAAGGTTCAACGTGGCAGAAACTAAGTTCTTTCTCCACTATTATGCTTTGATTTGTCATGTAGATTTTGGGACTTGATCCTGTGGTCATTACCCTAGCAAGAATGCTCATTAACTTCAATGGGAGTTTTGTTCCAATAAAGAGAGCAGATTGGGCCCCTTCATTTATGTCACTTTGAATTTTCATTGCAGTGCACAGATTAAGTATGCCTAACTGATAACAGATTCCGAAAATATGTTTGCACGGAATGAGAACCGATAAAAAAATCAGCTCCTAAAACTCAAAGTAAACCTTTAAGGTTCAAAAGAGTATGGTTAATTTCTTTTCTTTTCATTTCAATTTTTGTTTTGGCTGGAAATAACAAAACACCACAAGAAAAAAAAAAAAACTTCATGTTATTTCTGAGCCATCCAAAGCCACTGAGTGCTGCAAAACTTAAAAGCTACTTTTGAAAGATTTTCAGTCGTTTCCAGAACAATAAGACTTTGATAAACTTCAGCTGCCCTTTGGCTATGATTAAGTGTGGTATTAGTTTCATATTCAACACATCTTCTCTTGGGGAACTACATTTTACATGGTGAGGTTGTTGGATCCTTAAAGAGATCTTAATTTCCCACTATTTAGTCAAGTGTTTACGCTACACAGATTTTATGAAAAAACAAAACGCTTAGATCCTGTTGTCATTTACAAGTATGCAACTCTCTCTGGATTCAGTGAGAGTAGCATCTGTATAAGGCAAAGTAGAATTTGGCCGAAAGCATTTTAAACAGTCTGAATGAAAATTCCTTCCCCTCAGGTTTCACTTACTTAGTATTAGTTTAGATCCTATAAACCAATTTAGTTCTCGAGTCATCCATGAAGGATAAAAAGAGCAGACAAAACCTGATTTTCTAATCTAAAAGAAACAATCAGAAACCAAGCCTTTCAGGCCTTTTATATACATGATGAAGGGCAAAAATCCAGTTTTATGTTCCTGTGTGGGTCACTTGTACATTTCTTTTTGTTATATATAATCTTTATTTCATCCAATTTAGCAGGCACTTGGAACTTACTGGTACCTGTACTATCATGTTCTGCTGCTGCATATGGCTGTCGTGAAGTCTAGCAGTGAGGCAGTTAAGGTTTTACTACTGTCTCTTTAAGGTTCCCAGACCAAAAAAATAAAAAAATCTGTAAATAACATTAAGGCCATAACACAAACCAATGAGATCCAGGAAATTCAAAGTTAAGGGTGCAAATGTGACCTTAACACACCCTGCTGTGAAAAACAAAAAATGAATAAAGGCACGAGCTCCTGGTAATGAAGGAATGTAGACGCTGACTTCCTGAATTTTATTATTTTTGTGCTACAGACCTTCATCTTAATTGTATTTAGTCTTGATGTTCTCCTCTGAGTGGGGTTGTTTTAATAATTACACAGGGATTGAAGCAGAAATAAAAAGGCAAAAGAGTATTCCATTCAGGCTCATCTTTCCATATTATCTTTTCCTAGCAGTTCTTGCTCTATCATTTCCCCTGCTCTTGAATACAGCAGCCCTCCCTCTCCTCAGCCTTTCTCCTCCTGGCTGCTTACTGTCACCTTTTCTCTTTTCATAGTAGCTGCTTTCCTCTCTCCTGGTGGTTGCTTGTAGCAGTCTGTGCTATTTCAATCTCCTTTTCACATCTGCCTCCTTTAAGACACACCAGCATGAGAGGAAGAAGAGGAATCCCTGCAACTCAAAAGTTGAAGATGTAGGACAGTGCTTCCACCACATATGGTCCACAGAACTACGGAGAGCCCTGGAACAGACAACATTACTTGGGCTGCCAGTTCCACTTATGTTGCTTTTGTAAATGAATCGTAGCCACAAACACCCTCAGGCTAGGTCTACACTACCCGCCTGAATCGGCGGGTAGAAATCGACCTCTCGGGGATCGATTTATCGCGTCCCAACAATCGATCCCCTAATCGACGCTCTTACTCCACCAGCGGAGGTGGGAGTAAGCGCCGTCGACAGGAAGCCGCGGAGGTCGATTTTGCCGCGGTCCTCACAGCGGGGTAAGTCGGCTGCGATATGTCGAATTCAGCTACGCTATTCACGTAGCTGAATTTGCGTATCTTAAATCGACTCCCCCCTGTAGTGTAGATGTAGCCTCAAAATTCCACCTGAGGACTACTGAATGAACTTGGGGCGTTGAGCACCAAAGGAAAAAAAATCTTTCCACTTGAGAACTCCATAAGCCGTGACACAGTTGTAGTACAGTCACTGGGACCAGCCACTAGAGGGAGTCATGATCACAAGTGCTAGGTCAGTTATAGGGAGGGATAAGGATAGGTCAGTGGTTTGAGTATTGGCCTGCTAAACCCAGAGTTGTGAGTTCAATCCTTGAGAGGGCCATTTAGGGTTCTGGGGCAAAAATCTGTCTGGGGATTGCTCCTACTTTGAGCAGGGTGTTGGACTAGATGACCTCCTGAGGTCCCTTCCAACCCTATTATTCTATGATTACAAGCTACCACTGTTAAACAAGTCTGACCCAAACATCTGAGGTCCACAGGAATAAGAAAACAATTCAACTGTGGCTACATACAGATGTAGACCCTACAATCATTAGTTGGAATTTAATCCAGAAATTCCAGTTCCAAAAGCATAACCTTCTACTACTTGAGCTAATGGGGAACTCATGACAAACATGAGGCTTGTGTATTACACCTGCTTTCACACTCAATTGCAGGAGGCACCACAAGTACAGTCAGAGAGGTGGTGGAGACACCTAGAATGAAGCACCCGTAAATCAACAGGCAAGCTCACTGGTTGGGAAGGTGAAACTAAAGTTCCCAGCCACCTAGTCCAAGCCCCTTCCCACAGGCTTACTTTATTTAACAGGAGATGTAAAACAAGGTCCAATAAACTCAAAATTCTGATCACCGGGGTGTTATCAGTTTCAATTAGCTGGAAAGGGAGAGAAGAGGACAGGACATACCCCTTCCTTTAGGAATTCTAAAGTAATTTCAAAATAAGAGAAATCCCATATAAAACCTAATTGACTGCAATTCAAATAAATGCAAGTAAACTCTGCCTATCTACAAGGCTCTGGTGAATTTTCTGATCTCTGGAAAGTCCTGATTTAGGATAATGGATAACCAGGGTTCAGATAGCCAGCATTTACCTGCATACTTAAACTGGAAATGCTTAATTGCTCAGCTTAGTACTCCCATTGATCAGACAAATTGTTTCTGTAGTTAACGCAGCAAAGCTCCACTATCATTTCAGCTGCAAAAGGAAACACCAGAGTCTTAATGTTCATAATGAGATTCTTTAACAATCTATTTTATCAATATGCTAAGTATCCATAAAGTATATTTAAACAGAAAGCTTTTATTGGACCTTCCCAGACCAATCCAATTACCTAACCAACTTCCTCTGTGAAAAGATATGGCTTTTAAATATCAACCTGGTATCATGTCTGGCAAAGATCTCAAGGGAGAGCCAGTGGGATAATCTTTATGAGTTTTACTGAGCATAACAGGAAATAATAACTCGTGCAATATTTTATTTTTATGGAAAACAAGAATACACATCAAGTTACACATCAAAAGGTAGATTCTCAATTAGATGTGCACTAATTTATGTGCATAACCCTAATTCAAATGGATTAAACAACAAAACGAGCATATACCCCTGAGGGTATGATAGAGGTCCATAAAATCATGAATAGTGTGGAGAAAGTAAAGAACGAAGTGTTGTTTACCCCTTCACATAACACAAAACCAGAGGTCACCCAATGAAATGAATAGGCAGTAGGTTTAAAAGAAACATAAGGAAGAACTTCTTCACACAGCGCACAGCCAACCTGTGGAACTTGTTACCAGGGGATATTGGATTCAAAAAAGAATTAGGTATGTTCATGCAGGATAGGTGGCTATTAGCCAAGATGGTCAGGGACTCAACCCCATGGTCTGGGTGTCCATAAATCTCTAAGAGCTAGAAGCTGGGACTGGACAACAAGGGATGGACCACTTGATAAACTGTCCTTTTCTGTTCGCTCCTATGGAAGAATCTGGCACTGGCCACTGCTGGAAAACAGGATACTGGGCCAGATGGACTACTGGTTGTGGAAGTCAGGAAGACAAGAAAAACTTCCCATAGAGTCATATATAGTGTGGCTTAGTTTAAAGTAGATTTCCATTATATCCAAATATGGTTAGTAGGCCTTTACGATTTGTGATTTGTAAACACCATATGGATAAGATACTAGAAGCAGCAAGAGAAAAGGAGATAAAGATGGCTATACTGGGCTGGTCCCATTCCTCCCATCTTCCACATCAAGGTGTGATGTTTGGGGCACCAGATCAGCCTTTTCTTCTATCTGCATCTCTTTATGGTTTTCTCGGGTTAACCAAGGAATGCATAATTTGTATGTATACATATATTGGATTATATAAGATAGCAAACATATAAAGCCACCACACTTTCATTGGCCATTTCTTAAACACTCAGCAAAATTGCAGTACTACATGGCACACGTTGCACCAAATTCTGCCTTCACACCCTGCAAAAGTTTGATCCAGTGAGCCTTAAATATGTGTTAATGTGAAATACATTTTGACTTGTCATAAGGTTCACACTATTGGTGTCTGATATTGCTGTAACTGCAGTTCTTCGAGATGTGTGTTCCTATGGGTGCTCCACTTCAGGTGCACATGCACCTCTCAAGTCCTTGATTGGAGATTTTCAGTTAGAAGTATCCGTTTGGCCCATACATCCACCCTATGTCTCCTCATGCCCTGTGCTGAGGCTATTTAGGGGTGCACAGGCAAACCACCCTCAGATCCTTTTCCACTCAAATGTCCCCTAAGGAAAAGTCCGAAGCAGAGGAGTACGAAGGTGGGTAGTGGAGTATCCATACAGACATGCATCTTGAAGAACCACAGTTACTTCACAAAGTGAATAACCCTTGCCATCTTCTTTGAGTAGCATCTCTGTGGGACCTGACAGCATGGATCATGGCATAATGTTTTGAAAACATATGTACAGAAGCCCATGTGGCACCCTACATATTTCAGATACTAGTACATACTTCAGTAATGCTGTAGCTGTTGTAGGCAATCTGGTTGAATGTGCTATCACTCTTTGAGGGAGGAGGGGGAGAATACCTGCAGCATCATAACAACTGATAATACATCCATATATCCATCTCAATAGTTTGAGTAGAGATCGAGGATCCCATGGATCTATCCACAAAGGAAATGAAGAGCATAGGTGACATCCTAAATTGCTTGGTCCTATCTAAGTAGAAGGACAATGCTCTTCTAACATCCTGGGTAAGTAAACAGGATTCTGTAGAGAACTATGTGGAACAAAATGGTAGATGAATGGGTTGATTATGGTAGAACTCTTATACAACCTCAGGAAAGAATTTAGGGTGTCGGTATAAAGAGACCTTGTCCTTGAAGAACACCATAAAGCGGGGATCTGCCGTCCAGGCTCCAATCTCCCAGACCACATGGGCTGATGTGACATCTACCCTCCTTTGTAGACAAATGCTACAGAGAACAGATTGTCATTGGTTTGAATGGAAGTCTCATAAAGTATCTGAGTAATTCAGGATGACTGAAAGTAGCACCAAAGCAGGCAAGAGGCAGCAACAACACCATCAATGGAAGAATCTCTTCCATTTCTGCAGGTAAGTAGATCTCTTTCTACTATTCATTAATACCTGTTGTACTTCTGTAGAGCAGAAGGATTCTAACCCCCTGAACCACTGATAAACCACATCCTGTGGCAGAGAACCACTTGATTGGGATGAAACACATGACCTGCATCCTGTGACAGGAGATGAGGAATGGTCGGGAGCATGAGTAGTTAAGTACTCCAGGCTTGTCTTGGACAGGTCGGCACTATAAAGGTAACTCTGGCTCTGTTCCCTCTGATCTTGTTCATCGGTCATCGCCCTTAGTATCAGTGGCACTGAAGGAAATGCATGGAACAGACCCTTCTTCCAAGATAGAAGAAAGGCATCTCCCTCTTGAGCAGAAAAAGGGACACTTCCTGTTCCTGGAAGTGGTGAAGAGATCCACTTCTGGAAATCCGTACTTTAGGAATATGCTGTTGAGAGAACTTGGGTGTGAAGCTCCCATTCGTAATCCTGTGAGAAGTATCTGCTGAGGACATTGGCTGTGGTATTCTCAATACCTGGGAGGTAGACTACTGAAATTTGGATCTGATTGGCTATGCACCAATTCCATAACTTCATGGCTTTGGTGCACAGGGAGGGGGGTCTTGCTCCTCCCTGCTTGTGATATAGAACATGCATGATACTTGTCCGTCATGACCCTGATTGATTTGCCCCGATGAGGGACAAGATCTGAAGGCAACTGTTTCTGACAGCCCTGAGCTCCAACAGATTGATGTGGAGACTGGTTTCTTGCGTTATCCATCTGCCCTGAGTTGTGAGGGGATTGAGGTGGGCTTCCCATCCCAACATCTGTTGTTAAAGTCACTAATGAGGTGGGCTTGGCAACAGAAAGGAACAGCTGCACAGACTTTGGGTTGATCTGTCCACCAGCCTAAGCAGTTTCTCATTTGTAGAGGAACCATCACCTGTCTGTCCCAGGTGTCTCTGACTGGAGAATAGGTCGTTCCGAGCCAACCCTGGAAGCAGCAGAGACATAGACTTGTTTGATCTGTTACTAAGGTGCAAGCTTTCATGTGTTACAGGAGTTGAAGACAGCTCCTTATTGTGGTTTGAGGGCTCCCCTGAATTGCTCATATCAGACCTGACAAGGGAAAGTAGGGTCTGGCTGTTAACAAGTCCAAATATGCCCCTATAAACTGTATCTTCTGTACAGAGATTAACATGGATGTTTTTACATTCAGCCGCAGACCCAACTCCTGCAACAGAGCAAGGGGCTGTGTGAGTGGAAGACAGAACTGCTTCATAGGAACAGGCCTTGTGCAGCCAGTCATTGAGGTACGGGAAGACTAGCCTGCTTCTTGTCTGAGTTAAGCAATGACTCCGGAATTTTGAGAACCCACCTGGGGCTGAGGAAAAGCCAAAGGGAAATACTTGGTGTTGAAAATGATCTTGCCCTATAATGAAGCATAGATATTCCCTGTGCAGTGAGTGTATCGTTATATGAAAATAGGTATCTTGCAGGTTGAGGGTCAAAAACCAGTCCCCTTTCTCTAGTGAAGGTGTTATAGTGGTCACCATCCTGAACTTTTGAGACTTTTATGAATGTGTTTAGAAGTCTTAGATCTAAGATTAGTCTCCATCCTCCATCCTTTTTTGGCACAAGGAAATAATTCAAGTAAAATCCCTCGCCATTGTTAGGAGAAGAAACCAGTTCCATTGTTCCTAATCGAAGGAGAGTTCACTTCTTGTTGGAGAACCCTGAGCAGAATAGGTGACTACTGGAAGTCTACTTCAAACTTTTCCATCTCAGCCAAAGAAAGGATCACCCGCAGAAAATGGTACAGAGTACTGTGATACTGGAGAACAGTAGTCCGGAAATCAGGGTCCTGGTACCGAGAGAAGCTTAGTACCCCAAGGAGTGGGGATACTGGTTCATCTGTTATCAAGAGGTCCTTACTATATCTGACCTCCTGTGGTATCAAATAGGGGATTGGTACTGATGTGGTAGTCAAGGCCACGGTCGTCAAAGCCGACGGTACTGCTGATGGTGGGCATACTGAAAGAGATGGTATCTGACGCCATTGCTTGCTTGCTGCCAAAGGTGTTGCGTGCATGGGTACTGATGGCTGGACTGAATGCACAGGTACAGCTGGGCTGAAGTTGGCAGTGCCAGTCTTGACAAGTCTTTGCCCTCCTTGCTGGTAGAAGGTACTGAGGTCCTATCGGAGTTGTGTCTCTCCTTCAAGCTCCGGGACCTTACGGACCCACCCGTACTGAAGGAGAAGTCCTTTTACTCAGTGTTACTGAGTTGAGAAGTCCAGGGTTTGGAGACCGTATATCTCGCTGGGGATCTAGACTTTTTTGGAGCTGGCTCCTTAATATGAGAGCCCGCACCCCTCTTTTTGGAAGCCTTCCCTGAAGCCTCCAAAGTTTTCCCTCTCCTAGGGGAAGCATGAGCTGAGATAGAAGGGGCACTGAATCTGTTTGGACATAGATGTATGGGGTGGAGGAGTCAGGTCTATTGACCTGACTCAGAAGCTGGCTGCAGGGAACATTCCATCATTAGCTGTCCGAGTTTAATCTCCCTGTTTTTCCTTGTCTTGGGCTTGCAGGCTAGGCAGAAGTCGCACTTCTGGGAGACCTGGAGTACTGTGTCCAGTTTTGGGCCCCACACTACAAGAAAGATGTGGAAAAATTGGAAAGAGTCCAGCGGAGGGCAACAAAAATGATTAGGGGGCTGGATCACATGACTTATGAGGAGAGGCTGAGGGAACTGGGATTGTTTAGTCTGCAGAAGAGAAGAATGAGGGGGGGATTTGATAGCTGCTTTCAACTACCTGAAAGGGGGTTCCAAAAAGAATGGATCTAGACTGTTCTCAGTGGTACCAGATGACAGAACAAGGAGTAATGGTCTCAAGTTGCAGTGGGAGAGGTTTAGGTTGGATATTAGGAAAAACTTTTTCACTAGAAGGGTGGTGAAACACTGGAATAGGTTACTTAGGGAGGTGGTGGAATCTCCTTCCTTAGAGGTTTTTAAGATCAGGCTTGACAAAGCCCTGGCTGGTATGATTTAGTTGGGAATTGGTCCTGCTTTGAGCAGGGGGTTGGACTAGATGACCACCTGAGGTCCCTTCCAACACTGATATTCTATGATTTTATGATTCCCCCAAGCAACGGACACACTTAGAGTGGCCGTTGCTCATAACTATAGTCTCTCAGAAAGAGTGTCAACATCTGAAACCTGGCAAGCCAGGTGTGCCCTGACAGGAAAAAAAAAAAAGTCCCCCTGAGGTGAAAGAGAGGAGTAAAACAATCCTCTCATTCCTTAGCTAGCTAACAACTATAACTATACTAACCATTAACTATAAAAACCATCTCAACCACTATAGAAATATTAGAAAAGCTGAGGCACGGTCTAGGCGGACACGCTAGGGCTCTGTTTCAGGCAGAGGCAGTTGAGAATAAACGGAGGGTGGTTTGCCCACACACTTCTACAAAGACTCAGTGTCAGGCACGAGGTTTCATAGGGAGCATGGATGGGCCAAACTGACACTGCTAACTGGAAATCTCTGATCAAGGACATGAGAGGTACATGGGATGCTACTTGAAGAGGGCAGCTTCCATATGGTCCTCCCTGTTAAGTGCTTTTGCATGACCCATGCCATCAATGTGTCGACTGAACCCTGATCAACAGCCTCACGGTGTAAAAAGCAGCTCAAGTAACAATCTCCAATTTTCCCCTCGGATACAGTATTGGATAGAATCTAAGTTATGTTTCTATTTCATCTAGCTATTTTTAAGATATCCCACAATACTTCAGGCTGGAGTGTACTTAAGATAACCTCCTTTCTTACTGAAAGTGCAGTAAGTAGAATTAACTTAGTGGAATATGAGAAGATTTCTTTGCCCAATCAATATAGTATATATATGTGCACTCTTCGTAACTCTGCCTACAAGCTACTATTTACAGTAGTTTGTTAGGGAAATACCAGGAAAGTTATTCTTCAGATCTTTCAGTGCATTTCTCAGAAGACTGACAAAAGAGGATTACTTGATTGATACCTGCTCTGCTCTTCACTATCATTGCATGCTCCTTCCTCGGAAAATCTGACACAAGTATTCCATAAGCCTTAGCTTCTCAGGAAATTAGAACAGCACCCATCTTTATTTATTTAATGTGTGTGCACATTTGTATATTCCTGCAGCTGCTCAATCAAACTTCCTTGCATATTGAAAGATACATTCTAAGGAGAGGGCGGCACTGCCTATCTATGTTTGGTTAGTTTATTTTCTTTCCTCTTGTATGTCTCAATGAAGTTTTTCGTTCCTCGCTGAGTGACTCAAGTAGGTAGAGATTTTGAAAGCCTCTGCCAGGAAATAAATCTTTAGTAGCTCTAAACAAAAACAGTCACTAGCTGCAAAATATGTCAGATATGTCCATTTGCTACCTCAATTCGTTCCAACAACACCAACTCCAATGGGTAGTTATGATAAAACAGAGAATAAAACCTTGTCAGGTAAAGTCAAATTCAGCTTGTTTTGGGGGGTTGGGGAGGAAAGGGAAGCTCCCATGGAAACCTGAGATAGATTAAGCAGTGACAAACAATTGTAAGCTGATCAGCAGACAGGTGTAAGTGGCAGAGAAGCATTAGATGTAAGAATTTGGCAGTCAGTAAAAAGAACAATACTCACATATTAGGGAATATTAGGAGGGCGTGGAACAGAAAAAGCCATTAGCAGGAAGGTTTAGGACAAAAGGGTGAGATCCTGCTTTATCTTAAACCTTCCTATTAGTTGCTTTTTCTGTTACAACCCTTACGCCCACCCCCCAAATTAGGCACAAATTAGTGTAAGCTGTACCAAAGTCACTTTCTGAGCAACTTACATTACCACTTTGGTCACTGCTGAATTTGGCTCATTGGGTTTATCTTTACACAGTCATGGAGCTGTAATATTCCACCTATACTGCAAGGTATTTCCTGCTCTGCACGGAGAATTCCATTGAAAAATACTGAATTCCAGTAAAAAAGGCAATCTTCCTGCAGGGCAGGGTAGGGTCCAAAAGTTCTGAGCCTGTACGTTAGTGTGCTGTGTAATCTTGGTTAAACTCAGAGGTGCAAAGTGCAAGTTTTTTCTGTAAGTCACTGCCAGCAGTGACTGAAATACGGATGGTTTGAGCTTGTTTTGGCATGACACCCAGTAAGCTCTGACATGTATGCAGTAAAGGGTTTGTCTCCAGACTAGTTTTATTGAGTTGAACAGAGTTTAACAGATGTGGCGCAGGGCAGAGGAGATCTGGTACAATACAGTCATAGTCTATTACATTAGTTTCAGTGGAGTGGTGAATTTGACTCTGTTTGTTTATGATGGTGTTTTGCTCTGCACTTTGTGCCCCTCTTCAAAGAATTATCTTAGATGTTAAATTAATGTTGGCGGAGTCACTCTGACACACTGAGAGGCAAATGTCTCATTTCCACCGCCTCCTCTCACCTACTGAGGCTGTGTCTTCACTGACCAAAAACCAGTGTGTTTTTAGCATGGGATAACTAACTGCATTAGCTATCCTGCTATAAAGACGCAGTGGAGACAAAGCAGTGTAGATTTACAGTGAGATAAACATAGATGAGGTCAATCAAGGATAGAGGATACAATGCTGACTTCACCTAGCTATCTTGTGGTAAACAGTACAAGTGCCTTGCCTTCACTTCGGATTTTTATTGCACATTAGTTAACTTGCTGGGGGGAGGGGGAGAACCCAAACCCCACGTCACATTTGTGTTTGCAAAGGCAAAGCCTGTGACAAACATCCACTGAAGTGGAAGCACTCATGTATAGAGCAAAGAAACACAGATGTTCAGAAAGGTGCCAGGCCTGTCACAGCTTACTGTTTTTTTTTTTTTTTACCTTGGACATACACGTTTTCTGTGTGTGTGGCGGGGGGAGAAATTAAATCCTTCAGATTGTGGAGCTTCTGCTGTTCGTCCTCAAAAACAACTGCCATTTCTAATACAACAGCGGCAATGTTATGTTGCAGGTTCTCTCCCCACATAGTTCTCCCCTTTGCCACCTTCTGATTCAGTATCTCTTGACACTTTTCCTTAGTCATTTCCCCCAAGATGCAATCTGTAACCAGAGAGGGTTCATCAACTAGCAATAGGATATAATTAATAAAAGGAAAAAATAATAATCAATAATAGGAAAAACTTGGTAACAGGGCAAACTATTAGATTGTGGTATTGTCATCAATAGGGAGTGGTGAAATACACATCACTTGACTAGGCAGAACACATCTTAAACACACTGTGAAGAAGAACCCTGCACTGGCAAGGGGCTGGCCTTGAAGATCTAATGTGTCTTTCCCATCCTTAACTTACATTATGCTAATTCCATTTCTCCATCTCAGATAAACATACACAGCACTATCATGTCTTTAATACACAGTCCTGTACTGGAGGAACGGTGGGGACACCCCACCCAAACAGGAGCACCAGGACCCCTTGGGCCTGGATGGGTTCCAAGGGAGCACAGGGCAACACAGCCACTGTGACACCCTTGAAAAAAGTGCAACATGCATACTTGGCCCATCTCATTGGCCAATATGGAAGGGGAGCTGGGCTCGACCATACCTATCCACACTGAGGCTCCTAGCACCAGCAACTAGCTGGCACTAACTTTTCACAATTGTTGTACTCAACTCAGGCATATACAAAGACCACACTGCATGGATCATCATATCCAGGGAAGAAGACAGGAAAACAGGCTGTTTGTATCTATTCCAACCCTATACATGGGCGCAAAGCAGGGGATAATCTGACCCTTATTCTATAGGCCCTCTGGCTACTGCCGTTGGAGCAGTGTCAATCTCTTTGAAAGCTGTGTGGTCCTATTTTCAAAAGATCTGTATTATTCTTTGGCCGGGGTTGACAGTGGGGGTAAATTTGCTAGTCTTCACTTAGCATCTGAGGGATATAAGGCAAGCAGTTCCTGAGCCTGGAGGGGCTTATTAGCCAGAATTCAAATCCCTGTCAAAGTGTTCACTACAGTTTTATTTATTACTTGAATAACAAATTACACAGAGGGACCTCCATTAGCTGTATGTAGCATGAGACAAAAGAGCCTTTATAAACTTCTGAATGCCATACAGAGAGGACCTCTGTTCCTTCAGTGCTGTACAGGAATCTCCTGTTAGATAAATAATGGCTCTCATGCTACCATAAAGGCTGTATCTGTGCTTCTGCTATTTAAACCCCAGTTTGGGGAGGTTTGTATAAATCTGACCAATTTATAAATTGCTCTGGGTGGAAACTCAGTTAATCCTCTTTGATCAAGGAAACAAATGGTTTTTTTATTTTTATTTAATGAACTGCCCAAAGTTGTATCGCTTACTAGATAGGTGAGGAAAAGTGATACTGATATGCTGCACCATGTAGCAGGTATATGACTTTGGAACACTGGTACGTACAAGGAACTGCAGATCTGAACACCGCAGGAAGAGGGGTAAACCAATAAGCATCTTTCTTTTTTTCTTGCTAGAGTAAGGCATCAAATGGGAATCTCACATTTGGAAGCATTCTGAACTCTGTTACAGCTGGCAGGTAGAGGAAGCCTTGCAGAAGTTGAGAAGGACCAGCTAGGGCACAGCCAGTGAAAAGAGTCTGTATGATGATGATGAATAAAGTCCTAAGGTTTGGGTAGAGGAAAATGGCACCACAGCATACAGAAAAGGACAAAATTAATACCTTTGATATCTAAAATATCACCTTTCCCCCCCTGAATTTTTGTCTCAATTTGATCAGAAACATGTTGGGAAAGTGCCTCTTGGTTGAGCAACTGGTTAAAGAACCACCAACACTTGGATGCCAACAGTATCTTCATCTCAAATATCAAGAGTTAAAAAAAGATGCTCTTGGAAATGCCTGAGAAATACAACACAAAGCTCCTCCTTTGCCACTCATGAGACATGCTGGAGAATTTCACAGTTAGTAGATTTTTAGGACCAAAGCATGTAGGCTTAAAGGGTGGCGGGGACTGTACCCTGGAAAACAGCAACTCTGGTCACCAACTGAATGAGCTTCCAGTGTAATGCTGTGGTTGAAAGGGCTAATGTGATCCATGGATGCATAAAGAAGGGAATATCAAGTAGGAATAAGGTGGTTAATTACCTCAGTATATGGCACTGGTGACACCATGACTGGAAGAATAGTGTTCCATTTTTGGTGTTTTCACACTTCAGAAGAGATACCGAAACATTCAAAAGGTTCAAAAGAAAGAGCTACAATAATATGAAGACTGGAAAACATGACATAGTGAGAGACTTATAAAGGTCAATCTATTTATCAAAAAGAAGGTTAAGAAGTGACTATATCATGATCTATAAGTACCTACAACATGGAGAGAAGATACATAATAGCAGAGGACTCTTAGTATAATAGACAAAGGAATAACAAGATCAAATCACTGGAAGTTGAAGCTTGATAAATCCAAAAGGAAAATAAGGCACATATATTTTACAGTAAGGATAGTTAACCACTGGAACAATTTACGAAGAGCTTTAGTGGAGTCACCATCATTTGAAGTGTTTAAAACATGACTGGATGTCTTTCTAAAATATATTTTTTAGTTCAACCACAAGTTATTTGGCCTGATGCTGCAATTACTAAGTGAAATTCTATTGCCTGTCTTATACAGGAGGTCAGACTAGATAATCATAATGGTCCCTTCTGGACATAAAATCTATCAGACATAGCTAGGCTTGTAAGGATTAGATTTTTATGGGTAAATGTCGGTAAACGTCAATTGCACTGTCTACACACAAATGCATGAAAAAGTACTTCCATTGATGATTTACAGATAGGCAAAGTAAGAAAAATGCTGCTTGAGAATGTATTAGAGTTTGATTTAGGGATATCTACTTTGTATATTTTGACATGTGACGTTAACAATTTATGTTTCAATGATTATAAAGCTTTAATTTTTTTGATCTGAATGTCCACTGTCATTAAATAGTTATGAGCCCCCCAGAATTTTCTTCGACTGTGAAAATTTAAATAGATAAAAATGGAAAAAAAATGCTTAAAAATCTACATTGATATTATCTGTTGAAATTATAAAAAAAATAAAAATAAAATTCTGCTTAGACTAAACAGACATTTAAAGAATTATTTGCTTCTGCCATAGCTCCTTATGCCACTGCATTGACTCTCTTCCTCATTGCCTAAAAAAAAACGGATTTTTGTTTCTAAATATACAAATAGTCCAGTGTGTTATTCTGCACTGACATTACATGCACTGACGGTAGTCTTTCAAGCATGTTTTTCTCAATAAGGAAGGAAGAAAAAATATAATACTGAAAGAAACAAATCAGACAGCTACAGACATGCTGAATAACATGAACTATGGGAAATCCTGCACTGCATCTAATAAAAAATTAGGGGTGGGCCTAAGAAGCAAAGTTGAGATCTGGAAGTACATTTTTCCCAAGTTCAGGGGTATTTGAATTGGGTCTTCTCTTTAAATAATAATTTTAAAATCTTACATTTACACACCACCTTTTTTCTGAGTATCTCAATGTTCTTTACAAGGAAAAGTAAACATGATTACCCCTATTTTATAGATGGGGAAACTGATGCAGTTCAAACTTGACAGTGGTCCTTGCACAACAATGAACGATGCAGCAATTTAAAGTATGGTTCTATTCTGAAAAGTGTAAAAATGGTACTTTCTTACTTAATAGTTCTGCTTTTCATTCATTAGCCCTGCAGAGCCACAGAAAAGTATTGGGGGAGGGAGAAAAAGAGTGAGTTAGGGGGAAATTCCTCCTTTGGCACATTCAACATAATTTTTACTAAGTTCTAATCAGTGATGCCTCTGCAAAACCCTTTACAGCAACACTGAAGGCCTATTTTTGCCAGCAGAACCTGGATTGTTAGGGATGGTGCGTAAGAAGGAGTGGAGAGAATTTGACTTTCTGAGCTATTTGCATATTGGCAGTCACTAAGATGAGAGTACATTTGATGTGAGTCAGTGAAAGCCAATACACTTGGAGTCCCACAAAGCCATTTCTAAAGAATCCCTTTTTGGAGCAGAACATTTTTAAAGGAAACTGCATTTATTCAGCAAATAGCAGCAAATTTCACAAGTTCAGAAGCACTATGAAATGTGTATTGATTTCTTTTTTGTCTTTAGCTTTAGCATTTGACATTGCTGAACCCTCTATATGTGATCTCATGGGGACACTGTCACTGTGCAAATCTGCTGCAAGAGAATGCTTCCAACTGGCTTAAAAATGGTTCAAGAGTTGTGATACCATAATAATACCTAGCTCTTACATATAGTGCTGCTTTTCATTGGTAGATGTCAAATAACCTTACCATAGAGGTCAGTGTCATTATACCCGCTTTACAGAGGGAAACTGAGGAACAGATAGAAAGGCCATTGGCAGAGCTAGGTACAGAACCCAGGTATCTTGAGTACAGGGCCAGAGCTCTATCTCCTAAGCCACACCACAATTTAAACAGAATATTACAAATTAAAACGTTTCCATTGTTGGCTAAAGCCTTATTAGTTCAGGTTGGGCTGTCTCACTGCCAGTATCACAAATAATCTATAGCTGCAGCAAGTAGGCTGCATCTGGCCCTAAGGCACAACTGCCACAAACAAAAAATAAGTTCCACTTTACTCAGTGACAAGTTTCTTACCTTGGTGAACTTTTAAGTAGTTGAGCAGTGCTAGATGGGTTGCTCCATAAATACTTTGGGTCTGGCCTTGATCTCAGTTCATTGGCGAAACTCTAGAGTAACTTCACTAATATTAGATTTACTCTGCTTTAGTAAAACCACAATCAGGCCCCTCATGTACCAGTCACCACACACTCAGAAATTAGAAATAAAAAACAACTACAGCATGAGATTGTTTCAGTTGACCTACCTGCCAATGTCAAGTGTTACTTCAGAACATCCCTGCCCAGTGATATCAAAGGAGGGCAGAGAGGACCAGACCGAAGGAGGATGGACTGTGATAGGCTGGGAGAGATAGGAGCTGGTGAAGGAAGCAGGGGCAGAAGCCTGGGGTAGCTGAGTAGAGGACAGAAACAGATGCCAAGGTGTATAGGAGCAGAAGGGTGAGGGCAGAGGCAGGAGCCTAGGTGGAGGTAGAAGAATGGGGAGATGAGGGCAGACTGGGGGTATATAACCACCGGATGCACTCCTTTCCAGAACCTGAAAGTGAACCCAGGATTTCTGTCTCCAGATACTTCTGCTGTCAGCAAACAGCTGTGAAACCCATAGGCAAGGTGTAGGTGTGATTCTCTACCTGCAAAACCATATGGGATTGATTTATCTACTCCTCCCTATGCCCAGAATGGGATCAGGAGCACAGATATTTCATGCCAGCCAAAAAAATATCCCGCTAGTTTTCCAAAACATTTGAATTAGGTATGGGGGGGTTAGGAGTGGAGTACAGACCTGGATCAGAAGTCCTGCAGAGTTGTGGGGATGTGTCTGGAGCTGGGTGAAGATTCACGTCCAATTTTAAGAGTTTACCCCTGGGATTTTCAAAGGAAGACTAAGGGAGTTAGGTATCCAAATAAGTGTCCCAATGACATACAATGGATTTTGGATGCCTAACACATCAGTTATATTTATTACAGTAGTGCCTATGGCCCAACAAGAAAGAGGCCCCATTTTGCTAGGCACTGTATAAACACAGAGCAAGAGACAGCCCCTGTTCTCAAGAGTTTACAGTCTAAAATAGACAAGACAGACACAGGCTTGGGGAAAGGGTAGAACATACAAGCAAAATGAACAAGTATGCCAAGGTGAATCCTAAACATGGCCCTTTTAAAAAGCATTCAGTAGACGAAGACAAGGTAAATAAACTGTAATTCATTTGCAGAAGCTGACCTCGGGAGTATATTTACCTTGGATTGGATTCCTCTGAAACAATTTAAGAGTTAACTGAGTAAAGGGCAAAGCCACTGCATCTGAACCATAAACAGGAATCTTGCACCCTGTAGCAGAATTGCTTTATAAGCGGGGTGGACACGGCAAGTAAACAAACTGGTCCGCCCCGCTTATCCTAGCGAGCCGCGTGCTAGAGGTTGCCAACCCCTGGTCTATACATTTAACCATTCCTTCTTTAAATCCTATGCTCTTGACCTTAATAGGCCTTAAAGCAGATGATGCATGACAAAACTGAAGTCTAATTAACATCTAAGAGTAAATTGTTGACAGAATGTTCAATAATGGAAGTTGGTCCAATTTACCTCACTGCCTTGTCTCTCAAAAACAATGGATTAGGACTTTGGGACCTAATTTCTTACTGTATAATTCCTTTGCTTGTTTTCTATCGTGTCTCCTCTCAATGAGAGGTCAGGTCAATGATACACCCATTCAGCACAAGACAAAAAGACTATTGACAAGACATTTCAACATGAGGAAAAGTCTCATAAGTCTCATAGCCTTCATAATAAAAAATCTATGTGAACACAGTGGATTCCACTTATTAGCAACCTCTCGGTTCCTGTGTATTCATTACCTGGAAGTTACCAATAAGTGGAAGGCAGGTTTGCAGGGTAGCAGCCAGGGAAGGAAATGCTAGCACATGCTGAGCCCGCCTCCCAGTGCCAGGGCAGGGAGCTCTTGGAGACTGCAGGGAGAAGTACAGTGCAACCCCAGCACTTCCTTCTCTGGCTGCAGACCTGCAAACTTGCATGGGGCTAAGGCCTTCTAAAAAAAATTGTTAATAAGCAGCTTGCCTTTTGCCAGTATCTGAATCCTGTTAACACTGAACTCAATGGGACGGGATCATTTCCTGGCAAAATGTTGCTATCAACCTAAATTGTTGATACTGGGATTACTATTAACCGGCACCCACTTTATATAATTGGAACTAACATTGGACTTTTATAGTCAATGGCAAAAAAGATCATTAAGATATAAAGGGCCAAATTTTATTCTCTGAAAAGGGTACACAACACTTTGGTTATATATGGAAATTCATGCATGAAATTTAGAGCAGAATTTGATCCACAGTGCAAGGGGCCTCGATCTTGTCTGTGTGTGTGTACCAAAATCATTGTGTGCATGATATTTATGTATTATCACTTATGCACACAACTGACTATTTACCTATGCAAATCACATTTTAATCTGTGCCTGATTTGTGCATGCTAACAGGCGTGTGTGAATGCAAATTCTATCATTTTTATGCACAACTGCAAATACAGTGTCTATAAAGTTTAATGTCATATAGAAGACAAAGTTTTAGGCCTAGAATCTACTTTTACCCTAGTTTTCATACCTGGATGTGGATGTGTACCTTTGAAATGTATTTTCAGCTATAGGGGTGTGGTTAAACTCCTTCGGATACATTCCAATAAACACAACTGGGGGCAGAATGTGGGGGGAAAGGACCTTCAGTAGTCAGTCATTTTGGCACCTTTCCATACACAGCATTTTCACATTTTGTTTTTTTCACAGCAGTTTTTAATCTTTCCTTGGGTTCATTAAAATCCATTTGCACTGGGGAAAATATGACATTTACAGCTGCGAAAAAAAGTGGGTCCAGCTAACTTTATTTTTTCACTTTTACCAAACAGCAAAGGACAGCGCACAATAAGCCTCAGAGCAGTGAAGATCTGCACCGTGAATAAAGTGCAAATCAAAAGGTCCAAGAGGAAACCTTTGGGTAATCAAAGATTTGAATAATGGAAGGTGCCAAATCTGCAGATTTATGAATGCACAGCCAACAAGCCCTATCATGCAGGAAACTGTCCAGTTTACCCAATGCCACCTGACTTACGAATAGGAAGACTGAGGACCAGAGAAGGAATTGAGGTGGTGGAGATCTGAGCTGACCTAAGCGCTTCACTTTAAAAGCTGCTGTGCATTAAATTTTGTGTGTATGTGGGGGACTAAGTTGGCTAATGGTCTCAAGTGCATAAAGGTTTCAGTCACCAAATCTCTCGATTCTCTGGGCTCCCTATCTTGACGAAACAGCACTGGACAAGCCATGTCCATTTATGAAAGCCCTGTTATCTGACACCAGATTCGGAACATAAGTGTGGGGTTCCGGATAACTGAACTTCTGATAATGGTGGATGCATTGTATGAAGAAACACACTTAGTCAAATATGCTATCTTGTTGGTGTAACTCCCACTGTTCAGAGAACACTAGAGGTTTGATAAAGAGAAGCAAAACCAAGTGGTTTGGATGATGGCAATCATATGCCATCATCCAAACCACCTGACCTACAAACTGTTGTATGCAAAATTAGGCTGGAAATCTCATGATGACAGATTATCTCATGAGATTTTTATTGGTTCCTCTTAATAGTGCGGTACTTCCATTTCCGGACCCCGCGGACATCAGGAAATGTAAAAAAATAAATCAACCAAAATGTTTCAAATCTCAATAAAAGGTTTAGACTGAAGTAGGATAAAGGTTTTGATCAGGCCTTATTTTCTATGAACCCATTTTGATCATCCCGAGTAACAAGTTATGTAATAACGATGCAGAGTTCAATGTATGTTCAGCTTGATTTTCACAGGAGTTGAACACCTGGGGCTAGTGGGAGATGTTTGTGATAACCACCTCTGAAGATCACCGCTTAATCCTTATTTCTTTTCTTGAAGGAACATACTTGAACCTAACCAGACCCAACATATTTTGAGCTTTCAAGAAGAAGCATCTGTTTGATTTTTAGTTTTTGCCAGATTCTCTGAACCCCATGTTCCTTACATGACCCAAAAACAGAAACACCAAAACACACAGGTTATGCTTGCATTATTCCCAACTTAGCCAAAGCTTCAGGAGATGCTGGAAATCTTACAAGGAATATTATTTCTACCCTGACTTCAAAACCGGATGGTTCTCTATAAGCATCAGATAAACAGCCACATCTTTTCCATGCTTATCTGAATGAAACCAACCACTTTTGTGATCCACCCAACTTATACAAAGGAACTGTAAAAGGATGCAGAAAGACAAGCTGGATGGACCAGCTTCTGTTGGCGAGAGAGAGAGAAGCTTTTGAGCTACACAGACCTCTTCTTCGGGTCCAGTTGGTTACGTGTAAGGAAGGCTCCAGGAGACTAATCTCAAAGAAACCTGGTTCCTTGCCCAGTAAGCGGATGAAGAACAATGCTGCTTGTTTACACTAAAAGCTATTACATTTTCTCCAGTTTGTATCTTGTTTACATGGACAACTGACTGCAATGGGTGCATAAATGTAACCAAGAGTATCATCTGATTCTATGTGATTATATCACATCACTTTTTCTCTATGAAACATACAGAAATTAACTTGGGTAGGTTAGGTCAAAGTCACAGCACCATGTGTCTGCTCCGCTCCTTTATGTACATTGGTAGGAAATCGGCCCAACAACCCAAAAAATCTTTTGTTAGTTTAACTAATCTCTTTACATTCTTATGCATGTGTAAGAAAAAACACTCTGAAAGACTGAAGTCATACAAAATATAATGGTAATGACATGGGAAGTTCTGTTTGGTCTCAGACAAAACACTACATTAAGTTGGAGTTCAGGTTGAGAGTACACATCAGTAAGTTAAGGGTAACAAAAAATTACAGGTGGTGTAACTTGGGAAAATTCAGATGTTAGGCTGAACTTAAAAGAAATCCAAATATAGAAAGGTACAGAAATGCATAGGTAAGGCCCCAAAACAACCTTAAATAAGAGACCTTATGACAGTGGAGGCCTGGCACAGCTCTTCCCTGCTGTGCCCCTGAAATTACTCCTATGCCAGAGAAGATGGGGGCACCTCTTACAGGAGCTGCTTACAGCAGGTTTACATTAGCAAAGATTTATGGCCAACCAAGGGGATTCTCTTCTGGTCATTTATAACAAGATCACACTAGACTGACCCTTTCCCTATGCAATCATCTATTGGAAACAACCATGCAATATGAAAGATTGTTTATTTAACATCTATATTATACTGCAACAACAAACTCATAATAATATCCTTGAATTGGCTAGGATGCGATTTGACTTGAGCAAAGCCATCCTTTGCAGCAAAGAGTCCTGTGGCACCTTATAGACTAACAGACGTATTGGAGCATGAGCTTTCGTGGGTGAATACCCACTTCGTTGGATGCATCCGACGAAGTGGGTATTCACCCACGAAAGCTCATGCTCTAAATACGTCTGTTAGTTTATAAGGTGCCACAGGACTCTTTGCTGCTTTTACAGATCCAGACTAACACGGCTACACCTCTAATACTTGACACCATCCTTTGCGTCACTTGACAGAGGAATGACAATTATGGTGCTCTCCTCATATGCCGCCAGTGCCTAAATAAATTGTAAAAATCGTATCCAAAAATCTGATAATGCTATTTTGATAGATTAGTAGATTCTCTATTATTGTGCAGGCACAATGATGATTGTGCATTATCAATTGCTTGCTCTGGCACCGCACAGAGGTACTTAACGAGGGTGAACTTTACCTCTCTCTCTGCAGATGATCTGCACAAGGCCATATGAGGCGCATTGGGCCTTTGGGAGTCTTCTAAAGGAAAAGCGGAAGTATGGTTCTTACCATGCCCAGTTCTGTACATCTCAGGTGGGCTAGTGATCTGTTGGCCAGATGGACTCATTTGGCGGTAATGTGGGGGACATTTCACTGGAAGAGAAAGAAAAGCAAACAACCCTTTTCTATAAATCTGAGATGCTAAAAGTAACACATTTGTTAAAAGTAAATGATGAAGATGTTTCCTCACCATATGGTGTCTCGGGTGACACTGGAAAAGCTGGGGTTGGTGGAACAGCTTCATTCCCATTTTTGGTAGGTGAGAAGATTCCCCCGTCTACTTCATCTAGGTCTTCCTGGTAACGTGCCACATCCATCTAGAAGACGCAAAAAGCAGCAAAATGAGTGTGTGGCAAACTTCATCAAGTCTGCAGTACAGTGGGCCATTTTTCATCAGATTATACAAGCTTTCATATCATCTGATCCACTTTTCCAATGGAGAGATCTCAGGACACTGACACACACACACACACACACACACACACGATGTGCCAGTCTATGTTAAAGCCTTTTTCTGATGAATATGACTGTTCTGTTCTTCTTACATCCAGTGACTGTCAGGGATGGCACATCATGCACAAAACTTTATAATATGCTCAACTTCTGCTTATCAGTGTGGGAATTTGTAACCCAACTGTGCTCCTGAATTTGGGATTCTACGCTGGCCAATCATTCACCCCATCTTGAATAATTCTTTCTTATTTACCTCTTTGGTCTCCCCTACAGCAATTAGTGATCCTGGATTTACAGCTTGGTCTATAGCAGTAGATTTCATCCAGCCACACCTGGTATATGGTGGCTGCCCTGGAACATCATTGTCATATTGTCCAAGACTTAACTTCCTTATTCTTCCCCCTGACTCATCTCCTGGTGAACCTGCTGAAGCAAATAAATAAATAATACAACAATAAATAAATACACAAGATCTTAGTTTCATTAGGCCTGCTACATGGTGCCAGTCAAGTAATTTACCACAATATCTTTAACAATAGTGATTGACAGTCTTCAGTCACCCGTGAGGTTTCCCAGTTACTTGCCTATAACCACAGAGGAAGATGCTTCGTTAGATTCAGCCTGGCTGGCACAGGTTGCTACATATTGTAGTTTCAAGGTGCTCTGAATTCTAGAAAGCTGGGCAGCAGGGCCGCCCAGAGGATTCAGGGAGCCCCGCCGCCGAAGACCCAGCGCTTCAGCGGCGGGTCCCGGGGCGGAAGGACCGCCCGCCGCGGGTCTTCAGGGTACTTCGGTGGCAGGTCCGGAGCAGAAGGACCCCCCGCCGCCGAACTGCCGCCGAAGACCTGGAGCAGAAGAAGCTCCGGGGGCCTGGGCGCCACGAGATTTTTCTGGGGGCCCCGGAGCAAGTGAAGGACCCTGCTCCAGGGCCCCCGAAAAACTCTTGTGGGGGCCCCTGAGGGGCCCGGGACAAATTGCCCCACTTGCCCCCCCCCCGGGCGGCCCTGCTGGGCAGTATTTCCACTGCTGCCCTTTCTAGAAAGATTAAGCTGGGAGAGGTCAGTTTTATCTGTGGATGGAATCCCACCAGTAGAGGTTGTTTAGGGTATTCAACGGCAACGCCTTCTGGACATACCAACCAGATTTTGGAGGTGAAGTCATAGCTGCTGCCCAGGGCTGTGATCTTCCAGATAGATTTTTAGCCACCAGAGGCCCTGTGCCCTGCTGATACCAAGGGTGAATCTAGCTCATATGTATATAATCAAATATGGTGCATTTACAGTATTTGTATTGAAAATATTCACAATAGCTACACTATTATGTATGTAACAAAGAAAAATCGCATCCTTCTGACGATTGAGGAATGGAGCATTGCAGAATAAACCAAGGCAGTAAAATGATAATAGGGGGTGAGGGAGGAATAGCATCTGTTTAAAAAAAAAAAATTCTGACAGTGGCTATTGGAAGCTATCCCTATTTCATCATTATTGTGGGAATTCAAGACACCAAAAGGATGCTGCAGGAGTTGTTGCTGATTAGTCAGCATAAAAAGAATAAATGTCTAACACAGTACTTGAGATACTACTGAGTGCTGCAACTGAAATTGCATATACTCCTAAAAAGTCTAAAGTTGTCTCTTAAAATACTTCATAAAACATTCCTGAATTTCCAAGGGAGCCTATTTTGATTGTTTTGCATCATTTGAGATTAAGCTTTTCTGTGATAGTTTCCAACTTTAATCTAATTGCTTGAGGCAAGAAAGGACTTCTAAAAGACATCCTAAGCAGTGAGCAGTGCCAGACTCACACTGGGATTTGACACAGTGCATTACATCTAAACGAGCAGTTGGATCTGGAATATGCATTCTCCAAACAGAATGAACTTTATGCACACATCCATTTTCTAGTCTGAAATTGCTGGCAATAACAGAAGTATGAGATCCAGCAGACAGCAGAAAAGTTTGAACTACAGCATATCTTAACTTTCATTAGGGTAGCAAGGCGTGACCACAGTGCATCAATACACATTTTAAAAAAACCAAAGCCAACCATGCCTGATATCACAAACAGGCGTCTACACAGGAAAAGAATATTTTACGCAACATTAAAACATTGACTGGGTCCCAGTGCAATACATAAGGAATTAAGAGTCAGATTCTGCTTAAATAAACATGTGCAGATCCTGCTGACATCACTGGAAACTGGAGGCTGATAATCGAAGGCAGAATGTCTCCCATAAGTTATACCGTGGGATTTGCACAAGGGCTCAGCGTTGCCCAACTCTTTTCCCATGGAAATCAATGAATGTTTTGCCATTGACTTCAGTGACAGTAATTAGGTCAATGCTGACCACTTTTGAAAAATCCTACCCATACCATATAACTTCTAAAATTAGCAGCCAGGCTTACCCAAAACATCTAACACACTCAGCTTCATCTCATCTATATTTAAATCTGAAGATTCTACAACAAACTGTTTTTGAAATATAGCTTTAAAAAATACTTAAGACTTTTTTAAAAATGGAAATACTGCTCACATTTTAAAGATCCCGTCACAAAAACAACGTATCCATTAAACTCAAAATTTTAGAAACAAACTCGCTCTCCTCGAGCTAGAATCCATGACTGTAGAATTTCAGAAAGAAAAATATTTTTGAAAATCTCCCTCTACAAGCCCAATTTCCCCTTATCATTTACTCAAAGGCAGAAGGTGCCCAATTCTCATTGACTTTCCAAGGCACCTAATTTTCCTTTGTGCCTTTGAAAATCTACAACTTCACAGACAGGAAATTATAACCACTTTGCAGACTAATCTTTAGTGATGCTAAGTGCCCTCTGAAAAATCCCAGTGTGTCCAAAATTTCTACTGGAACCAGATCCAGCGCTAGGCATAAGCAGACTAAGCAATTGGTTAGGGCCCCGAGCAGGTCAAGGGCCCCCCTTATTCGCTTTTTAATTATAAGAATTTGCCTGTTTTAGTATTGGGGGGGGAGGTGGCAAAATATTCCTGTTTAGGGACCCCAATGTGCTAGCACCAGTACTGACTGAAACTGAAGGTGCCCCAGGCCTATAGGGGTGCTCAGCATTTTGTAGGATCAGACTCTTCACCAAAGAAGTCATTGTCATTCCTATAGTGATACTACTTAGCATTTATGCTGGATGGTGCCCCTTCTCTTTTCCAACCATCAACTAATTAGTTAAGGAGTTATTAACGTCACTCTAGAATCTTAACATATTTTTTGCACTGGAAATTTCCTTGCTTTGTTTTAAAGTTGAATAAAGGATGGTTTATGTTCATTTAATCTCAAAATGGCTGAATGGATTTTGCTTATAACCTTAACAAGAGCTGTATTTCATCAGGGATGTTCCATGAGATTAATAAGGTAACTTCTACAAAGCCACAAATGTGGTTTGCAGAGGGCCACCTGTGCATATCTGATATGAACAGAGACTTCATAGAAGTTAGACATTTTGTCAGCATAACCTGCAGAGCTTGTGAGTGTCATAAAACTCATTATTATACATTATAAACTTCCCCAGAATATCCAATCACAGCAGTTACAAGCTCTTCCTCTGACATATAGCTTATAGGTCTTAACTTTCTGGCAAAGCTACTGGTTTAAAAAGAAGAAGAAAAGATTGCAGTGAGAACCCAGAGTTGTTCTGTGAAAACTACTGAAAAGACCCATTTTTATTCTTCTCTACCACGTATGTCCAGAACTGTGAAAGCTCTGAAACTAGGTAGGTAAACTCCAGGGCTCCACCTTGTGGAACATGGGGGAAAATTCTACATGGAAATGTTTGCTATTTTTGATGAAAAGTGATTTAATGTTATGATTGATATTAACAAAACTTTATCTAAGTTAGACCAGAGGGACAAATGGAGAGAGATGGGGAGTAGAATGCAATGGGAGCTAGCATGGATCTGGGCAAAGCCTGGGCAAGGATCTTGAATGTAATGATGAAAGAAAGGAAAAGCCATTGAAGGAATTTACAGGAGTAATGTGATCAGAGCATGCCACAGGAAGATGGCCTATCCTGAACAGTATTATGAAGCTTTTCCAAAGCTGCCCCATTTAAGGCATCAGGTATTTGTTTATTTACAATTATCTGTTTAAAAAAAATTGCATTCTTCAATTAACATGGTGTAAAGTGCTCTGAGTCAAGAGCTGCTGGAATAACTTTTCCTTTGGTCACCTCATTTACTGTTCTTCCTTATAATTTGTCTTAAAATCTTGGCAGAGCTTCAGACCTATCCCAGGAGTGTGTGTGTATTTTTGAGAGTGCTTTTTGTATACTCTTTGTCTCTCCCCTCCCCCCCCCCCCCCCCCCACAGTTAGATGCAGATATTATTTATCTTTGTAAAGAACAAATAATCGTGTTCCTCAGAACTGGCACCAGACCAGTACCAGATGGTTATCATTTTGCGAAGGATACATCTAACTGAAGGATGGCTGGTGGTTAAAAGTTTATCTGTGGTATTTTAACTGCTTAGCTTTCTTGGAGCACTACCAAATGGTATTATGGCCATTTAAAAAAACTCTGCAAAGGCTGGTCAACAGCATTGCTTTACTTGATGCATTAGTAGTTATCCAGGCTAAACTACAAGAACTGTATTCATTTCATAGTACTAAGCTAGGTTTCTATTTTATCACATGCACAGTGGTCACCATTAAAAAGTCAACATTTACTATCAGTTACAGGTGAGTCACATCATATGCGCATTTAACTTACGTGAATTCAACTATAAGCGCTTGGCAAAAAAAAAAGAGAAAAACAACAAGATACCTGTAAATAGTGCGGGCGATTCCACCCAATAAGCATATGCCCCGGAGTGAGCATGAGATGGGAGACGTGAATCAGCTGTTCCCTCAGTTGGTCTCAGTTCCCGCGTGTCTCTCATAATGTGAGCATCTTGCCGTGCTGAGTGTGATTCTAATGTTTAAAGATACGTATTTTTCGTACAACATGGCCCCTAAACGCAAGCCAACTACTTCATCTGGTGCTCAACCGAAGAAACAGTGATCTGTTCCAGTGCTGGAGGAAAAACTGGCTGTGTTGGACTTACTGAGAGACGGTATGTCAGTCTCCAACGTGGCGCGTAAATATGGCCGCAATGAATATAGCATCCATGCCATCAAGATTCGAGAGAGAGAAATTTGTCAAGCCGTGGCATCAAGTGCTCCAATAACTGCTAAGGTGACGAACCAGGTGCGTGATAAGACTAGTGAAAACTGAAAAGGCATTAAACTTATGGCTAGAAGACACGAACCGTAAACGTGGGCCTATCAAGGGCAACACGTTGCGAGAAAAGGCTCTTAGCCTTTACACGCTGTTCAAACCTCCTGCCGAAGAGGGACAGCCTTCTGATGAGAAGGAATTCAAAGCCAGCCAAGGTTGGCTTAACAGTTTTAGGAACCGCTTCAACCTCAAAAGCGTGCAGACTGCTGGTGAAGCTGCATCTGTCAATGAAGAGGCAGCAAAAGCCTACCCCGATCAATTAAAGAAAATCATAGAAGAAAAGGGCTATCTTCCGGAACAAGTTTTTAATGCTGATAAGACTGGGCTCTTCTGGAAAAAAATGCCCAATCGCACTTACATTTCTAAATCAGAAAGACAAGCCCCTGGCTTCAAAGCAGCTAAAGACTGCGTGACTGTGTCGTTTTGAGGTAATGCAGCTGGGCATTTACAGGGCTGCAAATCCCCGTGCCCTAAAAGGCAAGAACAAAAATCTCCTACCTGTGTTCTGGCAGTCAAATAAAAAGGCTTGGGTGACAGCAGCATTATTTCTGGATTGGTTCTACAAGTGGTTCATTCCGGAGATCAAGCTGTACCTCGAAGAGAAAGGACTTGACTTTAAAGTGTTGCTGATCGTAGACAATACTCCTGGTCACCCTTCGGCACTCCATTTTGCACAGAACGATGTTGAAGTCATCTTTCTCCCCTCCAATACCACCTCCATCCTCTCGACCAAGGCGTGATTCGCTGTTTCAAGGCCACGTACACGAGGCTTACGTTCTCACAGATACGTAGCGTTATGGATGCTGATCCCAATCTTAATGTGATGGAGTGTTGGAAGTCCTTCAACATTGCCAATTGCATCACTTATATTAAACAGACAATGGATGCAATCAAGCCTGAAACAGTCAATGCATGTTGGCGAAACCTATGGAAAGAATGTGTGAATGATTTTAAGGGTTTCCCGACCATTGACAAAGAAGTGAAACGCATTTTTCAGGTGGCCAGGCAAGTGGGTGGTGATGGCTTCATCGACATCCTTGAGGAAGAAATTGAAGAATTAATTGAGAGTCATAGAGAAATATTGACTAATGAAGAGTTAGAGGAACTGATAAAATCGTCTACAGAAGACGAAGATGATGACGACCAACAGGAAGAGCCAGCAAGTTGGAATCTTCATAAATTTGCTGAAGTGTTCCAAGCAGCGAAACACTTGAATGATTTAATTTCTGAATACGATCCCTCTATGGAACGAAGGCTCAAAATCACACGTAGTATTACAGACTATTTGAGACCGTATCAAGAAATGTTTGAGCAGCTCTAGAGACAACAGCGACAGTTGCCGATCACCATGTTTTTCAAGGAAAAACAACCAGCAGCAGATGAGCCTACGCAATCAACTTCTCGAGCTGAACCAGAGCCAACCACTTCATCTACGACTCGCTCTCCGTCACCCAAGCTCTCCGTCACCTCCATCTCCTGGTTCGATATCAAGCCCTGACAACCCCCTGTAATTACCCCCTGTAATTAAAAATACAGTACTGTAAAATTATATTTTGCATATGTACTCTTTATTATATTCTGTACATTACTGTATACATTATACATTTATACATATTACGGTACAGGGTTATATACACAAAACCATGTACAGTATACTGTACCCTATTGGCGATTTAAGGGATTTTCAAGGGTAATTTTTACTATACGTGATTTTCGCCTTACGCGCTGACTTTAGAACCTAACCCCCATGTAAGATGCGACTCCACTGTACCACAATGACAACTGAGATAAGACAGTGCCTGTTTGTTTCCCCTTGATCCACAGGGTCTGAGGACGAGCCCCGAAGACAGTTCTGTACAGGGGTGCAAGGAAGACAATACTGTCACCTTTGGATGGACCAGTTCAGGAGGACGCTCTTCAGGAAGACCCTTGCAATGATTTTTTCTCCCTTAGGTTTTCCATTGGGAGGTAGAGGAAGATAATCATGAGGCCCAAATTGTCCCAAAATGACTTTTTATTAGTGACCACTATAGCTGGCAGTGGTACAGCTCAGCGGCACAGAGCGTCAAGGTAGGGAAAATATAATTCTGCCAGATATCACCAACTTTTAAAAGCCCTCTCCTGTTTGTGAAAACAGTTAAACAACAGCCTGACCTAAAGCCCAGAAAAGTTAAGAGTCCTTAACTTCAGTGGGCTTTGTGCAAGTGTATAAATTCATCTTCTTTGTTCTGAAATTGGATTTTTGGAACAAATCATTAAAAAGAACAAAGTTGGGTGAAAAAACAAATTTTTATTCATTTGGTGGTGAAATTCATCTCTGCAGAGGGCCTTTAAGCCCTATTTTGAGGATTTAAATGGGATGTGAGTGGCACATAGGCCTTGTGCCGCCCCCCTGCACAGGAGATAATTTCCCTCTAGGACACTAAGCATTACATTACTAAGTATTACTAAGTATCACTTTTCCCTTTCTAAAAATGTTTTTACAAGAGCAATTTATCAAAGGAAAGCTAATTACATGTGATAAAGGGCACTTTGAACAACTTTTTCAGTATGTTTGGAACCAAATCCACTCACACGGGAATCAATGGCATAACAGCATTTCTTGGTTGAAAATCTCTTAACTTTCACTTTCCCCGGGTTGCCATTACAAATAAATGACACTAATTTTTAGCCGTTATATAGAATTTGCTCATCTGTAGACCCCATGGAATAAGACCCCTTTGTGCTATATTCCAATTCAGCACCTTTAATCGGATGGCAGGGTTTCCCCTCCCACTTGTGTACACATAAGCACGCACAAATACAGACAGACAGTGACACTCACACTCTGTAGTTTTCCAGTTACAGCTACATTAAATTATTGCTTATAAAATATGTATGTAAAAATAAAAATACCACCAACTTCATTTCCAAATTCAACTGTAAAACTGTCTTTAATTTATAGTTTATTTTTACAAAGCAAGTTACAATAGGGAGGTTAAACTAAATATGTTTTCTTTTTCCCTATTTTCCTTGATAAATTTTTACCAAGGTTACTGAGCAGGAAGAAGGGGGTTCAGAATCTTTCTACTAAATTATAAAATCTTTTAGTGGTCACCACTGTGGAATGAAGCTATAGGTCAAATTAAACACACAGAAACAATGTAGGAAACTCCCTTATAATCTTGCTTTTTTAATCCAGTCACAAATAAACAATCACAAATCAAGGTTTTATAGTATAGATGAATTTTGTTGATTTATACTTAGCCATTAAAGTTGTCAACTGTCTTTACATTTACAGTCATCTCAAGGAAACAAAGCTGTATTTGGTTCTAAGTTTTAAACTCTGCCATAATTTTTAAGTGCTCCTATGCCATATAATTCAGCATATGTGATTTATGTATTTAACAAATGTGTGTTTAGAGTGGTTTCTTCATTAGCACCTTTCAGCCTGTGTTTTGCACAGCTGGAGTGCATTAAGTCTTTCTTGACACAATAAAATATTGTTGATTATAAAAAATTACAGGCTTAAGCTAGAATTGACAAGGCGAAGAAAAAATCAACATTAGTGCTTTTTGCACAGGCATGAGAGACCCTCTCTCCTGACACTGTAACTCACTGCCTAAATGAAATTCCTGAATGATGTAAAGGGAGACTTACTTCCAATACTAAAGCACTTACATTTCCAATGGAGACTTACTTCCAGTACTTCCTCATCCATAACTATTGTACGTGGCAATTTTTGGTTCAAATGCTTTTTTAGGTATGTGATGCTACTGTGGAGCAGATCTGACATATAGCATGGACTGTAATACAATACAGGGAACTTGCTGGTGTTTGCATAGGAAGGTTCATTTAATTGAGAAATCCAAATATTATTAAGAACATGCTCTGCTCTACAAATGCCTATTTATACTTCTTCATCTAATCCGCCTAAATGCAGTTCCCAGTGTAATAATTCTACACTTGAATAATGTCATCTTATTCTCTGAAGATATTTAAATCTTATGTTGCTAAATGACAAATACCATGTTTTGACAATATTAAAAGCATTGAGCCTCAAGCTATGGAAACATAGCCAGTTACATGAAAATATCATGGTCTGAGCCTCACATTTCAGAAGTTTAGTCAATTTTTTGTAAAGTTATTATCCTTAGTAATCTAACCTTCCACTCACGGAAAGGAAATAATCCATGGAGCCCTACTCCCACGAAGGACTATATACATACCTGTAGACAGTTGGAAAGATCTGAATGCCTATTATTGCTATTATAGGAGGCCAACTGACAACTCTCCAACACCACCTACTATATTTCTGGACAAATGCACTATGAAGCCAATTATATACTTGATACATCGATGATGTTTTCATCCTCTGGACAGATGATTTAAACTCCCTGATAGATCTCCACCACAACATTAACAATCACCACCCATTCATTAAACTCTCACTGGAACACTCCACACTACCATCAACTTCCTGGACACCATGATCAGCTTCAGCAATGGAATCCTACAGACAGCTATAAACAATAAACCCAAGGATCACCCCACCTACCTTCACAGACCCAGTAACTACCCCAAACACACCATGAAATCTGTTATCTATGGCCAGACACTCAGCTATCACAGAATATTATCTGAGGAGAAAGTTTGGAATATATACCTTGACACACTCAAAACCACCTTCACCAAACAAGGACACTCCACCAGAGAAGTAGATCACACCATGGAATGGGCCACCCAAATCCTCTGGAGAACCTGCTTCAATATAGAAATAAAACCTTCTCCGACCTCACACCCTGAGTTGTCACCTACCACCCCACACTGGAACATATACAAGCTATCATCAAACAACTACAACCTATACCCAATGGGGACCCCAACCTGAAATAAAATTTCCCTTAACCTCCTCTTCTGGCCTTCAAACACTACCCCTCTCCCCCAACCTCCAAGCAAAGCCCTAAGAACATGCGATGTTTTTACTATCAGCAAAAGGATTTTTACCCTTTTTAAACAAGGCACTGTTTAGAGACAAATAACCAGCATACAAATTATTACATTTCTCTAATAGAAAGCAAGCAAGCAAAAAAGGATTCTCCAAGCCTACTGTAGCCCCAAAACATTGTAAAAGCTTTTCTTCTTTGAAGCTCCTTTGCCCCTAGTCATCATCTAGAATCATTATTGAGCATCCCTAACTGTGTTTATGTGACTGCTTGCTCTCTCTCTGGCCCAGTGCTGAAGCTGTTTCACTGTGAATAAATTAATAAAAGAGTGACTGGACCAGAGAGAAGGAGTAAGAGCAAACATGAAAATGACTCTGTACCCTGGTGGTTAGAGCACTCACCTGGGCAGTGGGAGACCCAGGATTCACTCCCCTTGCTCTATTTAAAAAAAATAATCATTTATCCACAGTGCAACAGCTTCAACAGGGGAGACTGAAGGAACCCCACAGCAGCATATTCCACAGCCCAGTGGTTAGGGCACTCATCTGAGAAGTGGCAGATCCATGTCCAAATCCCTTCAAAGGCGGGGGGGGGGGGGGGGGGGGGGGGGGCGGGCTTGTGCGGGGTGTTGTCCTACTCCCCGGGGGGGGACCCTAGCTACTGCTACTGGCTTGCTGACCCTGGTCTTCCAGCACAGCTTCATCTACTTCCCCTGGGAAAAATTCCTGGGTCTTAAAAGCCAAAATTTCGGGTGAATAAAAATTGGTAGAATCTAAACTGGCTTTTTCAAAACCCTGAGGATCTTTCAGGGAAAATCAGTAAATATCAAACATGGATAAGAGTATCAGATTCTGGTCCCAAACATTTTGCTAAGTAATTCACCCTTCTGTTTACTAGTATTTGTTTGCCTGTATCTCTCATCTGAGGATCTGAATTCTTACAACGGAATGTAAGGTATACACCACATCACTTTTTTTTATTATTCTCATTACATAGATAGGCAAACTGTGGCATGGATAGGTTAAACACTTATCAAGGTGTCACACTGACATGTCAATGGTAGAGTCAGAAATAGAAGCCAGGAGCCCTGGTTCCCAGTCCTCTGCTCTACTTATTAAATCATAAGATTTCCATATGAAATCTTTCCCGTCTATTGTGCTAGCACAAAACAGCCTTCTTTAAAGGACAATCCAGTCATCCCGCACATATTTTGAATTTTTACATATTTTCTTCCATATTTTAAAATCTTAGTACACCTATTCATGAAGTGCCTATGAAACTGGGTATGCTTGATATAGTTTAAATTAAGAGAAAACCACTTTTTCACAAAAGAGGCTGCTATATCCCATGAAATCACCGATCACATCCACACCTACCCAGAAAGGTAGCAACACAGAGATAGAACACACCAAACTTGTGATACAGAGGAAAGGAATCTTGACCTGTAGACTAAATATCAAGAGATTCCAGAATCTGTGTTAGTAAAAAGTCTGGACAAAACTATGCAATGTGCATCACACATTAGAAAAGAGTCCAGACTGACACATGTACTGTAAACCTGACGTTTAGAGGACTCCCAACCTGGCTTTTCTTTTTGTATGGGATTCTCATTACACAGGAACAAAATAAGAAGGCTGTATCAGACGTATGAAAAAGAAATTAAATTGGTTAAACAGACTGTTCTGCTTCCATAGCCAAAATTTGGAGTTTTAAACTGCATTGTCTAACACTTAATCCTAAAATTCATTTCAGTGTCCATGTGATTTATCTTATAATGAACAGCTGCTAGAAAAAGCAAGGTGTTTTAGTATTTAAGCTGTGATATGTGGAACATACAGTATTTACTAGATGTTCTGCTTTTGCTTAACACAAAGTTATACCTACTGTTCGAAATGCAGAGATGAAAGCAGTTCAATTTTCAGACCTGGCCTTTGGCCAATAGCAAATCAGTTTTCACAAAGCTAAACGATATTAGAAGGCTTATAAGAGCAGTAAGAACTTACAGTGGAACCATGAAGGTAAAGCTTTCACTTCCAAACTGTAAGAGCTAACACATTTATTCCCAATAGTAATTCTAAACAGAAGGCAGCTTTACATCAGTTTCAATCCTTAATGAAAAAAACACAATGGTTATTATCTCAAATTACAACATTAGAAACATATATAGGTGGACTGTGCTATAGGCCAATATGTGGGGGTATTAGCACTTCATTATGTGCTGCTGCTTGATAGAAAAGTATTTTTGTGTACAGTAACTCCTCACTTAACGTTGTAGTTATGTTCCTGAGAAATGTAACTTTAAGTGAAACGACGTTAAGCGAATCCAATTTCCCCATAAGAATTAATGTAAATGGGGGGGTTAGGTTCCAGGGAAATTTTTTTCTGCCAGACAAAAGGCATTATATACATTTTAAACAAGCAATGTAATACAGGTATAAGTTTTAAACAATTTAATACTACAATCATCACTGCTGAGTATGAAGCTTCGTTGAGGTGGTGGAGTCAGAGAGTGGAAGAGGATGGATTGTCCGGCTGCTCCTCTTGCAAGCACAGGCACTGATTTTGCCAGGGGCAGGGAGCTCAACCCTCGGCCCATCCACTCCACCCCTTCCCCCAAGCCCCTACCCTTGACCCACCTCTTCTCCCCACGCACCTCCTCCCCCTTTACTTTGCACGCTGAGTCCTCGCTCCTCCCCGCTCACTCCCCGCTCACTCCCCTCCCTTCTGAACGCTGCAAGCAGTGCGGTAACGAGGCAAGTGAGACAAGTGGGCACACAAAGCTGGGGGGGGGACGACACAGAAAGCGGTGGAGAGAAAAATAAAATAAAAAGCTGCTGGCAGGCACAGAGATATTTATAACCAGGTGATCTCCCCCCCAAGCCCCACCTGCCGCCCCCCCCGCGCCTCCCCCGAGTGTCTCCCCGCCCTGCCTTGCTCCCCCCCACCCCTTCCTGGCCCCGGAGCAGAGTAACTCCATGCTGTCTCCCTGCAGCAACTGCTGCCGCAGAGTCCAAGTGCCCCCCATCTTGACTGCCAGGGCAGACTGACTCTGAGCCTGCCTTTCCCCCTCAGACCCTTTCATTTTCCAATGGAACCCTCCAGCAACACAGGGGGGCCCCCCACCCGCAGTCACCGCTCCTGCCCCATGCTGGGCAAGGTGGCAGCTCCATCCCTCACCCCCAGTGAAGCTACTGACAGGGGCAACAGCAGGGGAGGGGGCTCACCCAACGCCCCCCGGCACCCACCACGGGGGAGGCAAGGGAGATTCCTGGACCTGAGGGGGCCCTAGGAGCACATGCAGTGACAGTGTGCTCCTGGGGGGGCACGAAAGGGGGGCTCCTCCCCCAGAGCTTGCTGCTGCCAGCAGGGAAAGGGCTGGGGAGAGTCATCTCTGGCCCCAGTCCCGGAGCAGCCTGCCTGCACCCCAAATTCATCCCCAGTCCTGCCCCACCTCAGAGCCCACACCCCCAGTCAGAGCTTTCACCCCTCCACCGCACCCTCAACCCTCTGCCTGAGCCCCTCCAGCACCCCAAACACCTTATCCCCAGTCCCAGCCAGAGCCCTCATCCCACCACACCCTCACCCTCTGGCCGAGCCCCTCCAGCACCCCAAACACCTTATCCCCAGGCCCAGCCAGAGCCCTCACCCACCACACCCAAACCCCCTGCCCCAGCCCTTAGCCCCTCCCACACCCCAAACCTCCCATTCCCAGCCCCAGACAGAGCCCTCACCCCTACTCTCGCCCTGAGCCCTTCCCACACTCCAAAACCCTCATCTGCAGTCACAACCCACTGCCCTCACCCCTGCACCCCAGCCCTCCACACCCCTCCCATCCCCAAACTCCCTCCCACAGCCTGCACCCCAATCCCCTGCCCCAGCCTAGGGCCTACACCCCAGACCTCCTCCCTCACCCAAACTCCCTCCCAGAGCCTTGGGCGGGTGGGGGGGCGAAGTCTGGGCAGGGGTGGGTTCTGGGCACCACCAAAATTTCTACAAACCTGCCACCCCGATCCCGCCCTGCAAACCTGAACTCCCAGCATTCTCAGGACACATGCTGATCCCTAGTGGCCACTGTCGATATCCAGCACCTCCCTGCTCTCTTAACCTGGGAGTCCCTCTCTGGATTGGAATTGGACTGGAACCAAAGACCATCTTGGAAGCAAGATTACCAGCCCAAGCAGTCAAAAATCATGAGTTGATCCCCCAAAATCACAGGATCTACCACCGCCCCTTCATTCATTCTTCAGCGGCAGGCCCTTCCCTCTGAGAGGGACTGAGGGACCCGCCACCGAAGAGCTGGCCCTGGGGCTCGGGTGCAAAATACCTAGTTATGGCTCTGCTGTAAGCCAGCTGATTGCCGCGGGCAGGAGGCAGGGGAGGGAGGTGGGAGGCACGCCGAGTCCACGCTACTCCCCCCTCCCTCCTGCCCGTGGCAATCAGCTGGCTTCTGGTGTTTAGGAGGCAGGAGGGAGGTTGAGGAGCGAGGACTCGGCATGCAGGCGCCCCTTCCTTCCCCCCCGCCTCCTGCCGGGGGCAATCACCTGGTTTGTGGTGTTCAGGAGGCAGGGGAGGGAGGGGGCACCTGCACGCCAAGTCCTCGCTCCCTCCCCCGCCTCCTAAACGCTGCAAGCCAGCTGATCCATGGGGTCTGCCGGCGGGCGGGAGGCGCTGTGGGGATGGTGGTGCTGGTGGGGGCGTAGGGAGGCAGCCAGCTGTGGAGAAAGCAGGCAGCCAAACAACATAAGAGTGGAGCATTGCACAACTTCAAATGAGCAGATTCCCTAATTGATCAGCAACGTAACAACGTTAACCGGGACAACTTTAAGTGAGGAGTTACTGTAATTTTAAAGTAAATGGCAAGGTGAACAGAGCTTATGTACATGTGGTGTTGGTTTATTCTAAATCAAACGAATAAATATATAAAGTCCATGGTCCCAGGCACAAATGGGATGTAACTGATTACTTCTTTGGACAAGATACTCATTCAGCACATAAAAATCATTTGCTGCCTGCCCTGTTGGACAAATGTGTGAAGGGCTGTATTATTAAAATGTCAAGGTGGTAGATGGATTTTGGAGTTTAAACACAGCAAACTAGGATTAATAAAAATTAAAACGGATAACTCCTTTCTGATGGAGCTCAGGAAGCCTTGCCCACTCTTTCAACAATGGGCTCACTCAGTACATTACTTTTATTTCTCAAGCAGTATTCAAAAAATAAGTCTCTCTGGAAATTTTAAATAATTTTAACACTGTCCTTTCACAGCAGACAATGGTAATGTCTAACAATTAATTTTTTTTTTGGCAATAGTGAAACACAAATTAAAATTTATCTTGACATCTGTTTGACTACAATCAAGCAACAGAACTTCTCATAGGAGGTAGTATATCAAAAACCTAAGGTGTGGCTGATTGTAGATAAATATCAGTTTACCATGTGTCCTGAAGTTCAAACACACACTCACACATTTTGGATGACACCCTTACCCCCATTCCAGCACCTATATATTGAGTAAAAGGGCCAAAACAGCATAAAGCAGCCCAGGAGCCTCTCTGCACAGGAAGCATGGAAGACAGCCATGTGTCTGCCTTCTGAGGACCTCTCACAAGCCCTGGCATAGAGGGATTATGTTGGCAGAAAGAGCATGTTGGGGGCACGGCTACTGCAGAAATTCCAGGCTATAGGGCTGTTCAGAAAGGATGCCATAATTTAGGCCTACAGAACAATCTAAAATATGCTGGGGCCACTACCAGATTTTGGGGTGGGGGTCAGTCTAATGAAGGGTTTTTACTAACAGGTAAATATATTGTTTAACTGGAATTCTCTGTTTCTCTGCTCTCTGCCAGGTTTATCTAGGCTCACAGGAGATGGATGGAATATCTGACTATGTCTTTGGTTAATTATCTCCAACTCCTCCCTCCCCCCCAATTTATTAACTTAATCATTGAACCAAAAGGCAATGAAATCTCTCATTGAACCCTTTTGACTTCTGAACTCCAGGTTTGGGACAAGTTTGAAGGAATGGCTTTGTTACTCATTGTGCCAGTGTGTTCAGACTCTATGGCTGGGTTTTGCAAGGTTTTTTGACTCTGTGGTTTCAAGCAGGAAGCTATGCGAAGAAGGGACAACATTCTTCAGAGTGCACGCTGCCTCTAGTGTTGATTTCAGCACCTGGGAAACGGGGAAAAAACCTGCCGTGGTTGCAGGTCGTAAAAAAGACCCTATTTGGGAATATTTTCAAGAAATTATGGTGCCCCGGGGTAAAGGAGGTACATGTGCAAAATGTAAGCAGTGCAACAAAAGAGATGCAAGGCCTGGGTGTCAGAATGAACCAAGAGTATGAAAAATGCTCCTCAGAAGGCAATGACTTTGAAGATCACATGGACATGTGTGGATTAGTCAGTAAACTTATTTTTCTACCATTCTTATGGACTGCCTACTAAACGATTAAATGACCACTTAGATTATTGTCATACATTTATGTTTTGTGTCGATTACTTCTGAATTTCAAAATATAATGGGCATATTAGTTTGTTGTGACAGCATTTAACAATTCAATTTTTGCTGGTACTGCTGGACTTCTGAAGTGATTTTTATTGCTCAGTATAATTACACATCCTAGGCGAAGATTTCATGTTCAAAAGTAAAGTTTGATTAGGCATTTATGAATTTTAACCATTTTAAAAATGCCATTTTCCCTCCCAAGCTGTTTGGTATGTTGCTAGAAATAACGGTTTAAATATATTTAGATCGATAACCCCTGTGATTTATTTAATTATTTTCCCTATAAAGCTGGGTTTGAAATGAATTATATCCTTTAAACTGTGGTACAAACAGATACAGTAAGAGGAACCTTTCATTTACAATCTCACTTTTCTAAAGCAGTACAATGAGTAACATTCAGTGAGAGAGTGATTTTTTTTCCCCATTTTGTTTCAGAGGACAGCATAGCCACAAGGGATTATGACATCCATCATCTCAACGCCTACATCTGTCAGCTGCCGGTACCACAGTAGTGCGGCAACTAAACATACAATAGACAATGAACTACCTTTTAAAAAAAAATAAAAATAAATAAAAATAAAGACTTTCTTCATCATCCAGTAAAACCATGGATGAGTTCGTAACCAGGACCAGCAAATTCCATCAAGACTCCATAGATTAAAAGAAATTTTGGTTCATTTATGCAACACATTTTCCCTTTTGTCTTGTTCAGAATAAACATTTGATTGACATGGTTCGTTCATTATGACCAGGCTACGCTCCAGCGGGCTGAGCAGATATTGCCATCAGGTTGCTAGATACAGTTTATGAGAAGGAAATGGACCAGCATGCAAAAAACACTAATGGGAAATTAGTTAATCTGAGTCTTGATAGTTGGAGCAATGTACACAATGATTCAGTAATGTGTACTTGTGTGACAGCAGAAGATGGGGTTGTCTATCTTACAGTAACAATTGGTACATCAAGAAATGCCCACACAGCAGAATACTTAAAAGTAGCAGTAAAGGTTATAACAAGCTGTGGACAAAAATTCAAGTGTGTAGCTTTGTAATAGACAATCATGCAAATATAACAAAGCTAAGAAGATGATGATAATGAAGGTAACTTGAAACTTATACGTGTACAGTGCTCATCTGATGTAACTTTTAGCCAAAGACTTAAGTACAACTGCAGGAATAAAGGAAAATGTTGTTGATAGTGGAAAATACTTCAGAATAACAACCACTTTGCTTCAGATTCACAAAAGAGAACAAGAGGATTTCTCCCCCAAGATGTACAATGGAATTCAGGGGTTGACTGTTTTGAGCTACATACTGAGAACAGGCCTATTCTGATGACAACTTGTGAAGAAAATAGTGACAAAATAGATGGAACGATCACAGCCAAAGTAGTCAACATGGGACTAAAGAGAAATGTAGAAGATCTGCGGATTATACCAAAACCTATTTCCCTCGCCTTGGACACCCTGCAGAAGGATTGCTGCTGTACTACTGCTGCTGCTGAAATTTGGAAAGAACTTGAAAAGCCATTGAAGAAAGAAATACCAAACAACAAAGTTAAATTGCAGGCAATAAAGAAGTGGATGGATCAAGTCCTTATTCCACCTAATTTTCTTGCCAATATTCTCAAGCCAAAGTAGATGCCTAACTGCTGAAGAAGATGCTGCTATGATAAGATGCTTTGCATCTAATAATTACCCATCAATAATGCCAACTGTAACAAATTTCAGGGCTGGGGGTGAACCATTCAAGCAGTACATGTTTAATGATGATATTTTAAAGAAAGTCCCCACTGAACTGGTGGAAGTCACTAGCTGAACACCTGGAACCAGAACCTGTTGAAGTGCTAAGCCAGATTTTGACAGCAATAGCCTCTTCTACATGCACAGAAAGAATATTTTCTTCATTTGGACTAACTCAAAGTTGAGAAATCAATTGGGAGTTGACAAGGAAAACTTGTCTTTCTCTTCTAGTACATCAGTGGTGGGTAACCTGTGGCCTATCAGGGTAATTCGCTGGTGGGCTGCCGAATGGCTTGTTTACATTTGCATGGCTGCCCAGAGCTCCCAGTGGCCGGGGTTCGCTGTTCCCAGCCAATGGGAGCTGCGGAAAGCAGCGGCCAGCACATCCCTGCGGATCACCAGTTTTGAGATCTAATTTTGAGGTTTTCTGCTGTGGAGGTAGATTTACCGTTGTTGGCACAAGAGCTATGCTGCCAGGAGGCTGCTGCTCCACACACCTGGAGAAGGAGAGTTTACAGGAACTGCCTCCACATCAACCTTCTTCCACAGTGCTCTTTTCTACAGTGTATGGCCCTGCGCACCCCTGCTTGTGCCAAAATATAATAGTCCATTATTAACCTGGAATAGACTCCCGATGTCTAAAGACTTCACTATCGTCTTCAGACAATGGGAGTCTATTCCATCATCTATCTGTGCAGCCACAGTAATTCATCATTAAAATGAATGAGAGTTACTCATGCATACTGAAAGAGAACAGACCTCTTCGTTTCAAATAAGACTGAAAGGATCAAGCCATTAATATATACATTGCTTAAACACTAAAATCTTCAGATTCACAGTCGGAGAGAAATATCATCTCAAACATGGATTAATCAGGACTGACTCTATAGAAGAGCACATTGCACTGTGTCTGTGAAATTTGTATATAGGTTTGTGATAACCTTTCTAAAACTGAACAGTTTATGCCATAGCCAGAATTTTTTTTTCTGTTTGCACTTATAAAAATGCCATTAGCACAGTTCATAATGATTTGCAAGTCAAACTATTCTTTTTTATTCTACACCAAGACTCTGTAGACAAGGATTTAACTCTCAGTAATTCACTAATCTGAAATGTACCAGGACCAATTTTCTCCATAGGCAGGATATGTCATAGTGGCTAGTAAACAGATATACAATGCTGGAATGTGTTACTAACAAGTTTAATCAGAGGAATGCTTATCCACCTATAACAGACTGTACAGTGGATTGCCATTTAAGTCAACATTTATAATCAGTTAGCACACAGTCATATGCAAGACACCACAATTATGATAGTATATTAAGTAGTACAAAGGGATTCTACTTTCTTGTATCTAGAAAAGGAAATAAATGCGATAACACAGATAGCACTGTGTTAAAAAAAAAATCAGCACGTACATAAAATCAGATAATTATAACTACTGCAATCTCTAAAATCTCTTTACCTTACAAGAGTTACTGTGCGGTCTTATTTAGTTGTGTTGATCTTTAAGGAGTAAATTAATGACCAATATTTGCATAGGAACATACTAATTCTGATCTTACACCAAATGTAAATCTATAGTAACTCAGTTGAAGTCAATGGAGTTCAACCGTTGTAAATTAGGTCAGAATCAGGCACCAATATTAGGCTGTGGGATGTACAATATCTCAGCGCTTGTACGGTAACATCCACACCCATACAGAAAGCCTTAGACATCATATTTGGATATGCCACATTCTCCTGTCACTTTGAAAAACCTTTCAGATGGGCCAAGCTGCTTTCCCATTACACATAACAGAGTAGAAGGAAACATTTGGAATAGCTCAAAACGTTATTTAAAAAAAATACAGATATGTGAAAGGATTTCTCTCTCTCTACTGTAATAAATACACTGTAGCAGGATTTATGACACAAGGATTTGGATTACCTTCAAAGCTATGTTTTTCCATTATCCAAAGGCCTCTGAAGATGTTCCAGACACAGGTAATCAGATGATTAGCTACTTCATTATTATTCAGTTTGCATCTAGGTTTTGAGGGGAGGATCTGTTCAGACAATCCAATAGTATGCCATGCTTGTCTCTGCTGTTGCCACCCATTGTTTTCTTTAGTTTAAACTTCATTTTCTATTTAATTAGCTGCCTCACCTCTCTAGGGCTTCTTTAAATTCTGACCTTTGCAGAACCGAGCTAAGCAAAAGTTCCCTGGGAGAACAAGAAGTCATACTCCTCCACTAGTTACACATGGCAGGCCCACACTGATCAGTCAAGGCTGACTCCAGGAAGTATGCTCAGAGAAAGCAATAACCCATATACGGGGAAAACTTTTATAACTACATTGACAGCTGCTCTAGAACATCTACCCTTAAAAAGGAGTGCAGTTATACTTGTTTTTTCTTCATACCTGCCTACACATGGTGACAGGCACAGAAATATCTCTCGATCATGGTGATCAAACCCAGCTATTGCATTCTTTTCCCTGGAAGCTGACTGTGCAGCTCAGAGACATGTGTTCTGTTTTGTCAGTTAATTCTTAAATCATTGAAGTAGAAGAAACCATAACATCTTACAAAAGAGATATGGAGTGAGTCAAGTAAGAGGTGAGCAAGAGTTTGCTTTTAATTTGCCTGAATAAAGCTAGTGAACAAAGAAGTTAAATTTCTGTAAAGCAGTTTGTATGTGCGCAAAAGAGAGTACATGCGTCCAGGAGTACGTGTCTGAGAGAGAAAGTACCCCAGGATAAATAAGTGAAAGAGTGAGTGTGTGTCAGTCCATGAGTGTGTGAAAGTGAATTTAGAGAAGAGTGTGTGTGTGTGTCTGTGTGTGCACACAGGTCAGCCCCCCCATCCAAGATCACCTTCACATGCTTTTTGACACTCACATTCTCTTTTTCATGCACACTTCACACCTACTTCTCATACACATGCCAGACCTTCCACTCACTTACTCTTCAACCCCCCCCAACTCAGTTACACAAAGCCTGACTCTACCCCATTCACCCCTGCACCTGCCAAGTCACTGCATATTCTCAGTGAGTCATCCTTCCAGACTTCCAGTCAACCTCATTCAGTCACCATTCAGTCCTGACTTGTCAGGTCTCTCCATCCCAAATCAATCGCTTCTATTTCCTCTCCTCCTGTCTCTCCAGATTTGTCTGCTAGGTCTTTGGAGGGAAATATTGGAGCCTGGAAGGGGGCTGGGTACAACAGCAGTACTGAACCTGGACTCAGACAAGATGAGAGCAAGGAAGGAACAGGCCTGCATCAGTGTACTGTGAGCCTGATCTTCATTCCCCCTCCATGAGCCGCAGCTAGTGGGAATCAGAAACGATCAGAAACCTGGGGCCCATGCAGCTTGTTTTGCTTAAGTATAGTGAGCAGTGCTCTCCCTACAGGCCGGACAGCATAACAGAAAAATTCTTTTTGGCTTAGCTGCAGCTACACTAGGGAGCTTTGCCTGAATAGGGATAGCTATGTCGCCCTGGGGTGTGTGAATTTTTCATACTCCTCGGTGATGCTGCCATTCTGGCAGAAATTGTAGTACAGACAAGGTCTACATCTGGGTCCAAATTTTTAAGTCTAGTCTTGAAGGCAGGGGGGTAACCATTAACCCTTTTTATCACCCAGATATTCAAGTCTCCTCGCCCACACAAGGTGACTCAAAGCCCATAGTCAATGGGAGCCTTCCAAATTAAGGCAATGAAGATCTAAAGGGCAGTTGAGTCTCATTCACTGGCCAATAAATATTTGGCCTTTTTGCCATCCAGTTTTGCTGTGAATTAGTGACGATTTTGTATGTGTTTATGTACTGGAGACAAAGTGCGCTAAAGTAGCCAACTCATTTCACAGAGTTAAAAGAAGAAAGATGTTAACATCTTTCAGTCACTACATTTATGGGCTGAATTTAGGCCAATGAGATAGAAAGTCTCTGGCCATTAGCAGTCTCCTGAGCCATCCAGTCCCTCTCCCGCTTCCCACATTTCCATCAGAACAACCCATTTAAATAACACGAAGTGATGATCTGAAAATCACTCATTGATCCAAAATCTGAACCCACAACAAGAAAAGATAGTATCACCTGGTCCCAACCTTGCCAACGAATCCAGAAGAGTGAGGAGCACTGAGTGAGACCCAACATACCTGAAACATTATCGTTTTTAATTAAGTCCCATATATGTAAAATGGACAGTTCCAAAGGGTATTTTGAAAATCTTTTCTAACTCTCTGTAAAGGAAGATTTGAGCAGCTATTGATGCTGAACTATGAGAACTTGAGGATGAATTCTCTCTTTTGGAATTAGACCTCTCAACTTTAAAGTCTTATTTCCTGTTCTTTTAAATATGAACAAATGGAAAAGAAAAATTCTAGATCGCATAGAAGATAAATCCAGTATTACTAGTTCTGTAATAAATTATGCATAATTTTTGTTAAAGTACTTCTTTGTATTGTAATAGTCACATTGGATTTCTGCAATATGTTCTACATGGTGGAGTACCTGAAGACCATTTGGAAACTACAATAAGCATAGAATATTATAGAGGTAAGCGCTGCCCGAAGCCCGCACCACTCCCACACCCTAACCCCCTGCCCAGCCCTGAGCCTCCTCCCGCTCCCAAACTCCCTCCCAGAGCCCGAACCCCCTCCCTCTACCCACCTTGGTGAAAATGAGTGAGTGAGCAAGGATGGGGAGAGTGAGCAATGGAGGGAGGGGGATGAAGTGAGCGGGGACAGGGCCTCGGAGAAGGGGCGAGGCAGGGGGTGAGGAAAGGGTGTTCGGTTTTCTGAAATCGGAAAGTTGGCAACCCTGGCACTACTGAACAGTTGCGATCAGCTGGGATGCTGATGGTGAGGCTCCCTAGTCTGAAGACTGGGGGCAATGCAATTATTGTTTCAAAGAACAGCATTCATTGACATTCAGGACATGCTGCAAGGAGTATTTACCCAGGCTTTTGCTGAGATGGTTGTTTAAAGAGAGTTTGTGGGAGTTGGGTTTGGCAGGTATTTTGTTTGCATTCCGATAATGTATTCTTTTATTGTATTATACACCTACCTACATTTACAACAGATATAAATTGAGGGAAGAGGGAATAAAATCAAGTGTCTGTTCGAGGAGCGGTCAGGTCTAGACACGCACCCAAATCATTCGTGCTGCTTATTTTGGCCCTATCAAAGAGAATTAGAAAATCAGGAATTGTGAAAGGTGGGCACAGCTGATCCTGTGCAATTAGAGAAAAAAAATTTACACCATAGAATATCAGGGTTGGAAGGGACCTCAGGAGGTCATCTAGTCCAACCCCCTGCTCAAAGCAGGACCAATCCCCAGACAGATTTTTACCCCAGATCCCTAAACGGCCCCCTCAAGGATTGAACTCACAAACCCTGGGTTTAGCAGGCCAATGCTCAAACACTGAGCTATCCCTCCCCCCAAAACATGCTTCCTCCCTGAAACAAACAACAAAACAGATGCACCAAAACTATTCAATATTTGACTATTCTGTTTACAGTCTGCTAAGGTGCTGAACACATAACAGAACTGTGAACAAAATGCTAGATGATACTCTTAAATGTGTCTGATCACAAGAACACATATTTCAGGTGGAATGCATAAAATTATTACTTTTGGGGTGTAGGTTGAGGTTACAGAAGGAAATCAATGAATGCCAAGAACAGCTGGATTGTAATAACAATTGGCACTTATGCAGCACTTTAAATGTGTTTCTTTTAGTTTATAAATTGTGCTTACTAGAACAGTCTTATAGGAACTGATTAAATTCTCATTTAAATCAACTGAAGGGAGCCTTTTCACTGGCATGCTTGGGAAGTGGATTACAGCCTCAGTACATATAACTGTATGTTCAAAGCACAGTATAATACAAACATCTAATGAGGATGTACAAAACCCAGTGAGGTAGCTTAAAAATGTATTCTTCATTTAGACATGGCAGAGAAAAACGACTTGCTTAGAGGCCTGCATGTTAGTGTTGTGGAAGCAGAGAAAGAACTGACAGGAAGGGGATGCAATGCATGACAGTTCGTTAGCAAGAGTTAGGCTAACTGTAACCCTAATAATGCGAGATTTGTAGAAGCGAGGAATGTGTGAGGCGAGTGGGAAAGAACTGTGTGAGAAGTTGTTGCGACCTTGTGTAGATAATATGGAATGTAGACTAAGAGTCTACATTAGTGAGCAAAACAAGATATCAGAATGACCTATGTATAAACAAAATGCAACTGTTGCTCATTATTGTCTGTAACAAAAGGTATAAATGCTTGCTGTAATTGTTTACCTGCTGAGAGACCTGCTTAGCTCTCTCCCTCTGCGCAATTGTGAGAGTTAATAAAGCATCTGACTTGCTGTACCTAAACAAATAGTGAGAACTCTGTTTTTCTCCGACAGTGTGGTAAAGCCATGATTATGAGTTTTCTGACTCCTATCACTGTGCTCATTCTACTAGGCACGTTCCCTCTTTGTAACTAACTATCGGTGTGATTTCTATAAACATATAGTAACCATTATGCTTAAACTTTTCATCTTCTTTAATTGCATGTCCACTTCCAGAACATGTCCCACCAAAGACTTCACTTCCGCCAAGTACAACCTGTAGTGGGCAAAACGCTTATCTGGCTTCATACATGTGATGCAGCGATGTTGACTCCTTTTTCCTTTCTGAGAGTACTAGAAGTCATGAGCAAAAACCAAACAATTCTTTCTAGGCACAAATGTTTAATCAAAGGATAAAAATGGGTGGCTTATTTTATCCTACTCTCTCTTCCCCTTCACTGGCTCCACTGAATATCAAAGTGCAGCATAGTTTCTAATGGGCAAATCTCACTTTTAATTTCTGCACTGAACTGAGCATTTAAAGATTCAAGTCAATTACAGACAAATGTATTTCAGTCTAAGATATTCCCTGAACAAAAATTCTGTGTTGAAATCTAGTTAAAGTTGCCCAGATAAATTTTCCACCAGCACAACCTTAAAAAAGCCAAGAAATCCCTAGTCTTTAGACAGCCCTTGTAACGTGCAACCATGACTTCATCTCCTCCACATTACTTCACCAACACCCACCCCATACGAAACAAATACCTCTGCCCTCCACGCCCACACAAAACTTGTAACACTGAACTGCAACTATGTGGAATTGTATGGTCATTTTTCTAATTGTTCAGAATACCAGACTGGGCTTAAACTAAAGTAGATGGTTAGTTAGTGTGTATGGTGTAGATTTTTAATTAATGCTTACAGGTTTACGTATTGTGTTAATAGAAGGAATTAGTTGGTTACTAAATAGAAATAGGCTATGATCGTGTTTATCATTTTGCACTGTTGTTTATTCTAGTACTGTTATTCAGGTGATATAATGAGGAAGAATGGTATTGTATTTTGTTCTTTAAGTAACTGGTTTTTGTGTTCACGTTAAGGTGAAAACCAGAGGTAATGCATGGGGTTGTTAAACTACTGGAAACCCAAAGGAAAAAATACAGAGCAAAGTTTCAAAAAAGGGAGCATTTTAAAATATTTGATCTGCAGAAGTTATTAGGGTATTTTAATGAAAATATTCACAGGAACTTCAGTTGTGCCACGAAGTGTTATTGTGCCAAATTTGGAGATGAAATTAATTCAGAAATACATAAAACAGAGGAATTTCCATCTCATTTTATGTGGAAATTATAATGTAACCTTAACTTCAGTGTTACTGCTGATGACTCCACAAAACTGCCTCACATTGTAATTAATAGGATTTTCCATTTTTTTAATTCTCCCCCTTAGAAGAGGAACAGCAACAATCATTATTGTGGCTCTTCCACGGAACTTTACAGAACAATTAGGTTTTGTTCAGGAGTATTACATTTAAAAAAAGAAAAAAAAAAACTCAGAAGAGCAGCCTCCGAAGGCACTTATGATCTTTGGGGGAAAAAAATATTTATTTAAAAAAAAAAAAAAAGATGAATGATTATTCAGTTTCATCCCCTCATTCCACAGATCACTATGAAAAGAGGGTACCAGAGATAATCTATCTCACACTGGCAATCATCTGAAAGTAATAAGCAATGTCCTCCGTTCCTGCTGTGCGATATCAAAAGAAAAAATGCTGGGAAAAGCATTACATTCATGTATTATTAAAATAACTTACCATGCCGGGAAAGATTCCTGTTTGTGACCTCTCCTTTCTCACGGAATCCAGGGCTCACGCTGAGCCCTCCCCCATCCCCATCAGGGCTGGTGAAGCCATTCACTTGACTCGTGTCCCTGGAGACTGTGTTAATGCGGGTCGGGATAGGTTCAAATGTAGGGTCCAGTTCCAAGATCAGCCGATTCAGCTGCTCAATTGACTGGTCGATATCCAGAGTAGGAGAGGATGGCAGGTCCTCGGCATTCACTCCTAAAGCCAGGCCATTTGTGTCTTTCTCAGCTACTAATCTGGATTTAAAAGCCTCGGGCACTGGGTGTTCTGCCACTTCACTGGAACTTGGCACAGTCCCTATCCCCTGCTGCACAGCGTCTCTGCTGCTGGATCCCCGGGTGGGTGTGTCAGGGATTCTGGGCTGGCTCTGCACATTGCCTGAATTCTCCACAGTGCTAGGAATGCCAAGCCTTACTTCACTCTCGGGGGAGTAGGTGTATTGGTGAGCAGTGACCATCTGCTGTTGGCGCACCCAAGTCTGGGTAGAGTAGTTACTAGGGCCATAAGCCTGAGGCTGAGCGGAAACAGGAGGATTCCTTTGCAGCTGCTGGGATTGCTTAGGCTCACCACTTCCAAATGATCTCTCATACAGGGGGTCCACACCTATTCCCAGGTCAGGGGCCAGAGCACTGTGGTGGTCCTCTCCAGTGTTGCTTCCAAAGCCATCTGAGAGCAGCGAATTCTGACTGCTCTTGTGGCAGCTGAAGTTTCCAAGATGGGCTGAGTGCTGCCCTTCAGAGGAGGACAGTGTCCCGATGCTGTCCACACTGTGAAGGTCATGGCTGGGCATCTCATCATCCAGAATATCTGTCTCCCTATCCTTCAGTTTGGTGTGTCCGTTCACATGAACCTGAGCTGGCACTATGTGGCGAGTCCCACTGTACTTGCTTTGGGCATCAGTCATATCCTTGAGGGGACTGACTGAGTTTTCTAGGCCGAAGCCACTAAGTAGCTGGTCCAGCTCTGCCTTCTCTTGTGGGCTCAAGCCCCGTTTGATTCCCGGTGCTGGATGCTCCTCGGTCTTGTCCGTCCTTATAGAAGTTGTTGAGTGTCCTGAATCACTGCTGACAGATAGAGTATGGTCACTGTGATCAGGGCTGCTAGTCACAGGAACCCCCTGGGCTCCACTGGGGATGCTAGTATCTGAAGAGCTCTTCTTTCTCACTTTAGCATAAAGACTGCCATCAATAGGACCCTGGGTGTGGAGCACTGTGAAAGGAGAAGCAACAGGGTCAGGGAAAGAAAAGGACAGAGTATTAGATAAAAGCATTGAACAGCATTACATTACATTACTTTACATTGCAGAAGTACTGCTGACAGCACACTCATTAATTTTCTTTGTAAACACATGCTCGTTTTAAAAACCAAACATCAACCAAAAGCACTCTCTTGCCTTATGGAACACATTTCAATTTACAGCACGGCCCTTCATAAAATCCTTGTATGAAACAAGAGGAGAAAAAACAGTTATGTACATGACCTTGTAGCAAAATACAATTCTCTACTTTTATACTTTCATAGAAGTGAAATCATGGCGGTGCAATAACAAGACCACTGTTTACACTGGTTTGAAGACCCACACTATTACGTACCAGGAATTTGAGAGACATTGACCAGGATCCATTCCACTAAGATTGAACAAGGTCTACTGGAACTTTCAAGTTGTGCTCTTAGCATATGTTTTGCAACAGTCTGCCAGCTCCTACTAAATATGTTAAACATATTACCACTGATCAACCGCTATTGTTTTCTTTTTGGTAGCCCACAGAAATGACAGGTACTTAATCAGAGCAGGAGTCTGTGTGCAGCGTATCAGAACATAAACAGTATCGCTCAACAGAGGCATGAACACAAAATCTAACTAGCTTTGTATGATATATATTGTATATACCTATATATCTTTAGTGGGTATTTTCTTTTAAATTTTAATAATGTCAAGGCAACTATTTATCACAAGTCAGAGTATGAAACACAGGGATAAAGAGAATCAGGCTAAACCTCAACTCCACAAGAAAGAAAGAAAGAAAGAAAGAAAGAAAGAAAGAAAGAAAGAAAGAAAGAAAGAAACAAACCTACTGCACTTGTATAACATTTGTCATGGAGTATAAGCATCCTTGATTTTGTCTCTGATCTGCAAAAGACTTTAATTAAGAAGTTCATATCTAGTCAGACATGCAGAAATTGTATGTAACAGAGAAATTTTATAATATGCAACAATAATTGGGGTGGGGGGGACGCAAGGGAATGTATACACTCAATTTAATAGTGTAGAGTGTGGAAACGGACCAAATTCTGCTCCTGATTACACCAGTGCAACCCTTGTAATGTCACCGAAGTTGCAGCATTGTAAATGAGAGTCTGTGTGAATCAGGTTTTATAGGAGTGTCTGCTAATTTCTGAGCCAGGTGTCACATTATGACTCCAAACACCTGCAAACTTACTCTACCTACAGTATCTACATAATATAAACAGCTTAAAGGGACCGGTCAATGGGACCGCACACATACTTAAGATTACGTGCATGCCTAAATGCTTTGTTGGATTGTGATCAGACAGAACACAGGTAGCCTCCTTGACAACTGAAGTTTTATTTCAAGTTTCCAAATCCCTTTTGTGTTCAAAATGTCTATATTTGGCCATGCCCAACACAAAACGTTTTGTTTGTTTGTTTGGAAGATTTCAGCAAACTTGGTCAATTCATTTGAGTTACTTGAACATTAAATGAAACCACTGTTCTCACATATTCTCTCAAAAACTTTTGGCTTGTTTAATTCAGAAATGACTAAAGCTGTAATCCTGAACTTGGCTTGTTTTTATATTATTCATTAAGATTTTAAAAAATACTCTTAATTTTGAGGAATATTGGCTCTGTAGCTTTAATGTTATAAAACATTATAACATTATGTTGAAGTTGACTATTTCATGCATAAAATGTACTTTTCTACCATTCATTTTTTAAGATGTAAACTAAGCTCACCCAAACTGAGAGCATCCTACATCCAGGAAGTCTCATATTGAGACTTACCTAAAATGAAAGTGATGCCAAACTAACAACTACAAAATCAAGACAAGGAGATCTAATGTCATATCAAACACATCTCATTCACAATCCAACATATTCTAAAGGAGCTTCCAAACTCAGATCACAATTCGATAGTCATTAACAAAGGTTATTCCTAAACCAGAGCATCCCAAGGCCGCAGCATTCAAAATGTCTGAATTATTCTCACTATATGAAATAACTGAGCATAATTGAACTAGGAGGTTAGTCTCACATCTGTGGACATGTTACTACACAAAAAGCAAGAAAATATTGTGTAATAGGCTTTGCAGATTTCTAGATATGGCCATTATTCAAACATATACAGTATATTTAATTCTGATATATCTATTGTTCTTGGCACTGGTGTCATTGTACCTCACTATGATAGAAACACTTTTCACTATTTTCTCTATATTTGTTTATTTTTATATACATTTATTTTAAAAAGTTATACAATAGAATGAATGAATGAAATTGAATGATGAATTCAGATGAATTCCAAAATTAGTATTAAGCTCTCAACCTCAACACTGCCCCCTGGTGCATATTCCTTAAAATAAAGTTTTCATCTCATATATAATTTGTCAAATACAGTATACTATTCTTCAAATAGGAATATTTTACACAACCTTATGTTCACTACACATGCATCATGCTGTATTACTCCATTAATACCACTAAAGAAAGAAATAGTTTTAAAACACAAACAAGTTAGGTGACTGAAAATGCCATGACAAACAGACTGTCAGCATCTCATCAAAGACTCTTTATTCTCTAGAGAAAATTTTGTCAGAACCGATTTTTACATAAGATTCTGAGGACTTCCTAATCAGTTTGGGTTGGAAATAATAGTGTGAGAATAGCCTCCTCCATGTTATTTCAGCACTAGGTCTTCTGGTAATAGAAAAAAACAAGAAGCAGAGAGAACATCTTCCTCAAACATTTCAAAGCCTCAAAAGAGTTTTGTTTGGCCCCATCTTATTTTATCCAGATCACTTCTCCCATCCCTGTTTGTCGGGGTTCACTAAAGGAAGCTTTTGATAGTCTTCTAGACATTTTGGGCCAAGGAGAATAAATGAAGCTCTTATTATGTTTAAGTGGGTACATATTCTAACAGTTTAGGGAGTAATTCTGTTGGGTTTGTTTATGTAGCTCCCACTGATTTCAAAGAGGTTTGTGCAACCATAGGTAGACTAAGTCCCTTAGCTATTACCTAATTCACAAACTGAATGTGAATTCTCCTCTTGCTTTGAAGAGGACTCTCACAAAACCCTCCATTTGAAAGTGCAATTTTCTGTTGTGTGCACAGCCAGGAAAGTAAAATATGTGGTTTCGTTTCAGCAGGATTCATGGCTCATTTACAAGAAAATTTATATTAGGCAGGAATTCCTGAAGAATCATTTGTTACCAACATTTGAGACTAGTTTGATCATGAGGAAACTACTGCATTAAAATTTAGGTCCAAACAAATATTTTTTGAAGGCAATGGACAATTTAGTCTGTATACTTGACATTGCAAGGTCAGCTGACAGATCTGATACACTCACAGATGGGATGCACTGTAACAAGTACAATCTTTTCATGGCATGCTTAAAATTACACATTGGTCATGAAATTTTCTGAAACTACTGGTTAGTCTGACTATTTTGTGATTTCAGAAAGGGCCTTATTCATAATGATAATGAATTCATCAGTTTATAATGGCAGGAAAAATGATTTGGTTGGAAAACACATTATTTGTATGGCACACTGCCAAATTTCCTCCCGTTAGAGCACAGCATACTGAATGTTATGTGAGAGGTCTAACAGGTTTCAGTCAATAAATAAAGGACAACTTTCTAATTTTTTTTTTAAAGAGACCAGACATTACGAGTATGTTTCTAGTTAAGAAAAGCACTGCAAAGAATGTCAAAAAATAAGGTTCTGAAAGAACAACAAAAAGCGTAAACCCATCAGCCTAGAACAAACAATTTCCTTCCCCAAGGCATTTCTCTGTGTGCTGATTGTTACAACTCTGCTGAAGTTTACACTGGTAAAGAAAAGGGCTTCTATTCACCAGGCTGAATGCATCACTGATAGGTACATACATGAATGTGTCACTGTACTGTAGTTTGCAGTGTTGTTGTAGCCATGTTCATCCCAGGATATGAGACGCAAGCGGGGGGGAGGGAGGTGTGAAGTAATATATTTTATTTGACTATCTTCTGTTAGTGAAAGAGACAAGCTTTTGAGCTATGCAGAGCTCTTCTTCAGGTATTTATTGGTCCCATACCTCACCCACCTTGTCTCTCTCACTGTACTCTATACAGATACTCAAGTACAATACATATGGCTTAGAGAGCTTCATTATACGAAAAATCATTGATTGATGGTTTCTCAACCTCTTGGATGCCATGCTCTGTCAGCAGTCCTCATTGCTGATAGATATCCTAAGTTGCTATCAGTGATCAAAGGGTGGAGAGATTGTCATATGGAATTCTTTACTATTGTAACCACAGTTCAATTTAATGTTTTGTTGCTAAAAGAAATCAAAGTGTTTTGTTTTTTTAAAACGCAACTGTGGGAAAATTATTTTCTGTCCGGCAATAATTTCCTTATGGCTAGTTTCCAGTATAAAAAAAACAAAACAGGCAAACTTAAAATACTGCTTTGATTAGTATGGTTGGATATCACAACCCCATGACCTAAAACAGATTCAGGAGCTGGGGAAGAACTCATGGGGAGGAAGGTGTAAAACTAATATTCTTGTACTGATAAAAAAGAACTCATCCTGACTTACTTTTCTCTATTTTCCAAAACTGAACGCAATACCCTATTAGGTAAAGTACCAGTACTGTAAATCCTTCAAACATGCAAGTAAGGCACAAATACACACCCCCAGATGAAACATTCCAGCACATAGATTTGGTGCTTCTTATAAGATGTTAAGGACAAAATCCTGCCCAATGTGGGTGGTTGTTCTAGGAGGGTAAATAATGCAGGTAACTTTTCCTGCATTTGCATCGCCAGCGTCACAGGTTACTCATGGTCAGTGGAGTGCTAGGTGGTGGTTACAGCAAATGTGCTTGCTAATCTGCCAAAAGGTCATGGACTGCTGGTTTGGGGGCAAGGCTAGCACCTTTGTGCTCCGCAGAGAATATTCACCCTGTTTCTTCCTCAGACATTCTGTACCTATGTGAGACTGGCCTTCCCATGGTCAACATTGCTTGCATTATTATTAATCATTTATAATAATGCCTTGCAACCACAATCAGTTGGGGACCCCGTTGTGCTAGGCACTGTACAAACATATAGTATGCACCAAAGAACTTACATGACTAATGAGTAACAAGAGAATTTTGTCCCAACCACTTACACCGCAGGTTCAGTAGTGAAAAGAAAACAAACACAATCATTTGGTCCTGCATTTTGATATTTTCAAATCTCATAAGCCAAAGGCAAAAATTTAGGGTGGCAGGGGGGAGTTGTTTTCATTTGAAAGAGGAAAAATGCTGTTTGGTCCTATTACTAGAAAACTGGATATATTTTTACATAGCCACATATAGCAGGAAAACAAAAGATGACTAGATCAAACTCAATTTTTAGAAAAGTTAGGGTACAATATTGTTCTTCAATATAGTCTCATTTCTGTTACTTATTAGCACCTTAGATTATTAAAATGAAAAGGACTTTAAATCTCATTTACTTTTCACTACTTGTGCTCTTTGTTTGTGTGTTGCACTTCAGGCACTGAAACTACATTGCTCAGTTTCGCTTTCTTCAGAGTGCTTTGGAGCAGGCAGTAAAAGAACAGTACTGTTTGGTTTTCCAATACTTCTCAGGATTGTTTTACCAAAAAAATCATTTTTCACTTAATTAAAAGAATTACAACATTTCTATTCACATTGGGTTATGCAAAATTATAGAGTTGCAGCTTAAACTACTTGGGGGTAATGAGTGTCCCCACTCATTTAAGTAAGTTAAAAACATCCTTTTGTTATGAGTGTATAAGTGAAATGAGTGGTTTCAAACTCTGAAAAGATCCTATTTCTTGGCTAAGACACTTAATTAATGGCTATTCAAATCCTGGTTCTCATCAGACCTTCAGCCTGAAGTGAGGACTAAGAAGCTGGACAAGTTTCAGGTTTCTTTGAATGGCCAACATTAACTAATAAGCACCAGGGAAGGGTGTAGCTCCAGGAATGTTTTAGACAAGTAAATCAGATGATGAATAAATTCTGCAAGAAAAATCCCTCCTCTGACTGTCATGTAGATGAATGAAAACTTATTCTGCCTTTTGTACTTAGAGCTTTTCAATTTTAAAGTACAGTTCTCCTCAAACAAATCACTCTGTTGAAGAATGACACCTTTTGACTCAAAGGCGCCGGCCCGCTGGAAACTATGGAGTCTTTCAGTGGGCTTTGGATCATCAGGCTCCAGCTCTTCTATCTGTATTTATTTATAGAGAGTGATACCTGCTAGGTTAGTGCTAACACAGGGAGAGAGGATGAGCTATTGTATTCTAGCTTGAGCATCAACAGAATGTTAACTAAGGAAATGCTCCAAAACTCATGGAAAAAACCTCTCATTTAATTCAATGGGGTTTGGATCTAAATGCAGGGGTAAATTCTGCTCTTGGTGGTTGCACAGGTATAAGGTAGGAGAGAGCAGAAATTGGCATGCAAAATGTTTATTGCTATAATAATGCACTAACCTTCAGATCTCAGGCTGTTTCCAGCCCTGGCAGTTTACCTGTAAACTGAGCAAATCAAATCTGCAATCAGTGAGAAACAACAATATTTTTTCTTTATAGCCAAGTTTCTAAGCAGAACTTCAATACAGTAACTTACAATTCCTTCCTTTACACAGTACAGCCACACAATATGAGAAGCTGAGGGTTGTAGGATATTTAGTCTCTCTTGCAGAGGGATCAGCTACTATTCTATACTAGTAATAGTTTGTTACTATTCAACCTCAGACCTCTGTCAGGGTTTGCATCATGACAGACAGGATGATGTTTCAACACTAGTATCTTTATGACTTGTCCTATCATTGTAAAACAGGCAACTGGGTTTCCTGGCATTTACTGTTTCACTACACAACCCCAAAACTGCCAGCACCAGGAGAGTAAGCGGGCTAGAATCCCTAAACAGCTGCAGACAGTTTGAACACTATCTTATTCAGCATCAGCATGACTGGACTGCCTAGCTAATTCACTTGTTAAGAAGAATTCTACAGAGAAAAGATTAGAGATGATAAGCAGCTCAAATATTTTAAAACGCTGTACATGTATTCTGTACCTGTTAATTTAATTTTTTCTGAATAAGAAAGTGTATAGGGTTTAATTTTCCTGAGTGGACAGCTAAACAGAGCTCCCAAACCTGTATTGGTAATTTAAATCACTGTTTAGCCATGTAAAACAGGTATTAGCATGTCTCAAGAAAAAGTAATCACTGAAATATGGGATCTGGATCTCCCACCTAGGTACCTCCTTTTGCCCCACTGTCAAATTTTAATTATGGACCAGCTCCAAAATCCCATAGTCAAGCTCTTTTTTAAGTGATCACTTCAAAGCATCGGTACTGTATGTGGTTTAAAGATATCACAGTGATAAACTCCAAATATAAACACCTGTGATCAATAGATAAATTTGAGCACTTTCATTCCATGCACAGCTCAACTATCTCTTTCTACTTGGCAGCTGACTGTTGCTGGTCCCTTAGGTGGCTTCGGGATGTGACGGAATCTCCATCCTTAGAGATTTTTAAGGCCCGGCTTGACAAAGCTTTGGCTGGGAGGATTTAGTTGGGGTTGGTCCTGCTTTGAGCAGGGGGTTGGACTATGACCTCCTGAGGTCTCTTCCAACTCTTATCTTCTATGATTCTATGATCACTTAAGAAAGGTGTCACTGTACAGTATAGATAAGTGAGAGATGATTAGAGATGGGCCTGAACCAAAATCCAGATCCTACCCATATCCCCTAACTGTAGAAAAGGCTGGATGCAGATCCAAACTTTGCAGCTCTGGCACACATTTCATGTTATGGTAGACGCATTAGATAACGTAGTTCAGAAATAACGTGTGTGCTCATCATTGAAGAGAAAGATTATAAACTGCATCTCCTTTTTATTTGGGGGAAATAACAATGGATGTATTTGGTATCTATTTTTCAATTTGAATGGTTAGTTCTAGTTATAATTTTTGAATTCTCACAATTATTCATAGATGTGCCATTTTCTTGCATACATAAAAATTCTCACTAGAGGTACTTGTTGAAAGTCAATGAATAATAGGTAGGAAACAGATTGCAATTTAATTCACTTAATGGATGTGAAAATTAAAAATCTCTGAAACCTATTTCCTCTTTAAATAAAAACTCTCCCTTTTTTGTTTTAAAGGTTCATCTTGTAAAATAACCTGTATAGCTCTACGTGACATTTACATTAAGAGTTTTAATATTCTTAATTCGCGCAGAGGGAGATTTCATAGGCACAAATGGCAGTTAGGCCCCCAACTCCCATTGAAAGGGAATGGGAGTTAGGTGCTTACCTTTGAAAATCTTCCCCACACGGCCCATTGTTGCTAACCACATTAAGCTCTTGGTTTCACTCTAGTCCTATTTAATATATTTCTCTATCTAAACCCCACATAAGGCACAAAACTTGGCCAAGTCCAAAGCCATCTCTGCTTGCAGTATCCCTATAAAGTGAGTTTCAGAAGAACATTGCACACCACAATAAGCAGAAGCATCTTTCCATTCTATAGTATGCCAACGCTACTGAGGAATGAACTGTACTGTATCACAGTCTGTTGGAACAGCCAGCATTTACAGAGCACACACAATAGCCAATAATTTGTTTTACCCAAATTACATATTGGTCCATGGAAAATGAGGCAATAGAATTATATTGGTGAATCCTGGGAATCTAAAGGTTACTCTGAAGCTATTTCTTTTTAACTGAGGGCTTGTCTACATTTAGGGCGTGTCTTCACTAGCAACGTTAAAGCACTGCTGTGGCAGCGCTTTAGCATGGCTGTGTAGTCGCAGCACCACCTCCACAAGGAGAGTAGCTACCAGTGCTGGGAGCTGGGGGGGGCGCGGGGAGAGGGGAGGGAGGCAGAATGTTTCACACCCTTGAGCGAGAAAGTTGCAGCACTGTAAAGTGGCAGTGTAGACAAGGCCTTACAGCACTGCAGCTGCGCCACTGTACTGCATAGTGAAGACACTGCCTACGCCGATCGGAGAGCTTTTCCCTGAGAGGCAGCAGCTACGTGGATGCTCCCATCGACATAACCCCCTTTTAGACAGCATTAGGTCTGTATACTAAGTCACTCAGGGTGTGGTTTTTCCAAACCCATGAGCGATGTAGTTATACTGACATATGTTCCTAGTGGAGACCAAGCATGAAACAACTACAGTGTACACACAGGGAATCCATGCAGGTTCTACATACCCTGACTGTGATGGGAGTTGAGGACACTTAGTGCCTCTCGGGAAGTGCAGGATTCAGATAATTTTGACATATGAACTAGGATGAAAGAAATCTTGGCTATTTTTTCTAAATAGAAATAAGGAGATGAACTGTTACAATCCCATGAGCTTGAAAAAAACAAAGCTTTGGCATACTGCCCCTACACTACTTAACCACTAGATTTTTTTTTTTCTTAAGAGGCTTTCTTGGAATAGCTCTGCACGAAGACTTTAAGGATTCGCAATATTTCAGTCTGGACATTTTTTTTTAAATTTCCCACTTCTTTAGATCCATACAAGAAAAATCATACCCAGCTCCTGTTACAAAAGTAAATACATTTTACATTTTCGGCAAAGGGAAACTGGCAGATACACTACCAAAGCAAAGCTAAATGCACCTTGCTAAGAGCTGGCATCACAAAAGCAGTCTGTATGAAATACCTCATTTCAGTGCAAAGCTCAGCCATGCTCTCATTTTTTCCAAGGAAGCAGCTCTGTTACTCCAGTACTTTACAGAGTGCTGTCAAAAAACAAGGGGAGTTCAAAACAGTGGAGATCTAAGCAGTGCTGGAATTCAGTTACCCAAACTAGAGAGGCCCACTTTCTTTCAGTCTGACCTCCCATCATAAGAGCTAGTCTTCTTCAACTGCCAAGGCTAAACCCTGGCAAAATTCCAACATTGAACCTGAACTATAGACTGGTATCAGACATTCTCTTCTAATTGAAAGCCTCAGACTGGAAGGTATTTTCATGCCTATAACTAATGTACAAAGAGCAACATACATAAAAAGTGGAAGCTGAAACACTAACACATATGAATTCAGCTCCCCTCCAAGTCTGCGTTTCCTGGCACTTCCTTTCTTGAAATCCAAATACCTGACGGCAGGCTTGTGAGTAAAAAGCATTTCAGTCTTTTGACTTGTCCCCACAGCTATCCCCTTTCCAGTCCTTCACCGCTTGTGAAAACACACACAAATGCAAGCCAGCTAGGTAAACACATGTACCACAGACCCAGCAACAACAGTTCTGACCCTGTCCACCTGAACTGAAGGAAAAAAGGTTACAAATGCAAACTCATACACAGTGTACTATTGATCCCTTTACAGCAGGAAGCATTGTAAGAGACCAGGATTCTTTTTCAACCTTACATATAAATATTTCTTCCCTCAGGCAAACCTGGACAAGTCCAGAGCTGCATTCCTTGCAAAGTTAAACGTCCTTTTTCACGTGTGTGCACGCTTGTCTTTTCCTTTCTCTTCTAAGTACAAAGTCCCACTTTGCAAGCTCTTCCCATACATATAATACAAACAGAAAGGCAGGTGGGTTGTATTTCCAGCACTCAACCATAAAAAAACCTCTTACCTTTCACTCGACAACTTCAGGAAATTTCTGCAGTAGTCAGTCACTGGCTTTATGAAAATCAGCTAATATTCCCCTAGCTAAATGCTTCATAAGAGGAAAGGAAGAGGCATTGCAAGCCGCCAGCTCACAGGGACACACGACTTCACTGTTCCTGCTGCTACAGCTGCTGCTGAAGGTAGCTGGTCTTGCTGGAAAAGCATGAGACTTTGATTCAGCCAAAAAAAGGCCAGTAAAAATGTAAACACAAGGGAGGAGCCTGAGGGCACAATCAATGAAATTTGAACTCCTGGAACCAGGGAGGAGTGGAAATGTGTTGTTTGAAAAGGTAATTCAGTCTACAAGCTATTTTTCCCACTGTGGTCCCGTTCCCTGCCTCCCCCCATCTGAACTGAAGCTGAACGAGTTGCAATTCCTAGATCATTTAACGACACGTTTCTTTTCTGTATTTGAAGTTTTTTTCTAAAGTAAACATCCCACAAATAGTTACTGCTGCTTTCCAACTCAACCCTTGCTCCCCACCCCCTCATGATTTCAATACAACTTTTGTGCTGGGCGGGGGAGGAGTGTGCCCAGGATTCTTCAGCATTAATCACGCTTATTTTTATCTAGCGGCTGCTGCTGTCAAGACCCCCCCAAATCCCAGCAAGCACTGACCCCTCCGCCCCCCTTCATCTCTGGAGTGAATCAGCTCAAATTAGATGGAGTCAGCCTGCAAAGAACCACCCTTGGCTCCTTGAAGTCTTTACTCTTTTAATAACAGCTGCATCTCACCACACTGCAGCCCACAAACCTTTACTCTGAACTGTATGACAAACAATGATGCCTATGCATCACTACCAAATAGCCATACCATTAGAGAGCATTCATTTTCTGCTTCAGAGCCTGTCACCACTTCATAAAAATGGGTCTCATTTACCCACAATATGTATAATGTTAAAAACAAAACTACCCACCAGCTGTTTACAAGACAATAAGAGTTTTAAGTTCAACCCTATAGTAAAAATAAATGATGTACATCTGTTTACTCGATGTTGTATTTATGGATCAGTAAAAGATTGTACATTAACTGGAGTCAGCCTTGATCTTTCTTTTCTTTTAGTCTCTTTTTCAGACAATGATGGTATGGGGGTGCAGGATCCTGACAACAAGAAAAAATGCTCCAGGAGAAGATGATTCCATTGGGACTGGATGTATTCATAGAGCAGCATTCTGCCTTCAGGTCTCTTCCACATAGCCCTACTTTGTATGGGGCCAGGAGAACTGGCTCTCTTTTTCTTAAGAAGATCCAGAATGCTGTTGACAGTCCTTGTGGGATGACAGAAGTAACACCCATCTGAAAAAGTGCCCAGAACAGCACACAGAAGGCCCACCACATTGTCTTAACTGGTCACTGGAGAAAGAATGCTTTTGTGTTGCTATGTGATCAGAAAGCCATGAACATTCAGAAATAGTAATGGTTAACATCTTTCTAACAAGAGACAGGATGTCAGAATGGGTCAGACCTTTAGCCTACGTTTTATTAATTGGGTATATTAGTTTGTGGGCTTTTTTTGTGGCTGGTTTTATTTTTTATTTATTTGTTTGTTTTTTCCCAACGGAAAGCTATAACAGTAGCCACTGAAGTCAGTGAATATCGATCCCTGCCAAATGATGGGTATAACTTTTCACAGAAGAAGACTGGCCAAGGGGATAAAGCAATAGACTGGGATTCAGGCAACCTGGGTTCTAATTTTGCTTCTCCCATTGTCCTGCTACGTGACCTTGAACAAGTAATTTCCCCTCTCTGTGCCTCAGTTTCTCCAGCTGTAAATGAAGATAATGATGCTGACCTCTTTTGCAAAGTGCTTTAAGATCTAGTGATGAAAACCCTGGTCTTATTCGTATCGCTGTAACACCAACTCATGTTAGCTGACTGGTGTCATGCAATAAATATTCTCCCTGTGTTTCTAAAGTTCCTCAGACTTTATCACAAAACTTTGGAGAGGCTATTGAAAGTCTAAATCAATTGCACATTGTAATAATGAAAATGTGCAAATAATGAATGATTTGAAGAGAAAACAACTGGTTTTCTGCATAGCAAAATCTAAGAAAGCAGGAGCCCCATATACAGCTAGATCCACAAACCTGAATCTTTTCAATGTGGTTTGCTACAGAACTAAAACAGAACTCAAAACACAATGCTACCTCTGAGTTTAAGAAAACAATATTTCTCTAACACCCCCCCCAAAAATTATTTGAATAAACAGTTTATTGTTGTAGACTTAGAACTACTAGCCTACACATATTTACATTTAATTGGGCCACATCATTTGCTGCACAGACATTCAACTTCATCCTTTCCTCCTGTTTTTTTTTTTTTTTTTTACTTTTGAATACTTCCTTGTGTTCTGAAATGTATTCTGATCAGAACTTTGTTTTCTTCCCATTTTAGTGTGTCAAATCTTTCACTGTTATCTGCTAACAGCTTGAAATGTGTACTGGGCATAAGATTCATCAGTACATTCAGATGTGCATGCATTTCAGAGCTTGCATGCATGCCTGTTTATTGTGTGTATCTTCTAGACTAATACATAGTCTTATTTCAACAGGCAGCTTTGTATATGCACACTAATGAATAATGTATTATCATGTATCTAATGCAATGTACTGTATTTTTCTAATAAAACAAATTATTTTTTATTAGGGCTGTCAAGCGATTAAAAAAATTAATTGCGATTAATCGCGTGATAAAAAAATTAATCGTGATTAATGGCGCTGTTAAACACCAATAGAATAACATTTATTTTAAATATTTTTGGATGCTTACTACATTTTCAAATATATTAATTTCAACTACAACGCAGAATACAAAATGTACAGTGTTCACTTTATATTTATTTTTATTACAAATATTTGCACTGTAAAAAACAAAAATTGTATTTTTCAATTCACCTCATACAAGTACTGTAGTGCAATCCCTTTATCATGAAAGTTGAACTTACAAATGTACAATTATGTCAAAAAAAACTGCATTCAAAAATAAAACAATGTAAAACTTTAGAGCCTGCAAGTCCACTCAGTCCTACTTCTTGGTCAGCCAATCACTCAGACAAACAAGGTTGGTTACAATTTGTAGGAGATAAAGTTGCCTGCTTCTTGTCCACAATGTCAGCTGAAAGTGAAAACAGATGTTCGCATGGCACTGTTGTAGCTGGCGTTGCAAGGTATTTACGTGCCAGATGTACTAAAGCTTTATATGTCCCTTCATACTTCAACAACCATTCCAGAGGACATGCTGATGTTGGGTTCTGCTTAATAACGATCCAAAGCAGTGCGGACTGATGTATGTTCATTTTCATTATCTGAGTCAGATACCACCAGCAGAAGGTTGATTTTTTTTTTTGATGGTTTGGGTTCTGAGGTTTCCATATCAAAGTGTTGTTTTTTTAAGACTTCTAAAAGCATGCTCTACACCTCCTCCCTTTCAGATTTTGGACTGCACTTCAGATTCTTAAACCTCTTGTCAAGTGCTGTAGCTATTTTTAGAAATCTCACATCGATACCTTCTTTGCATTTAGTCAAATCTGCGGTGAAAGTGTTCTTAAAACAAACAACATGTGCTGGGTCATCATCCGAGATTGCTAAAACATTAAATATATGCAGAATGTGGGTAAAACAGAGCAGGAGACATACAATTCTTCCCACAAGGAGTACAGTCACAAATTTAATTGATGCATTATTTTTTTAACAAGCATCATCAGCATGGAAGCATGTCCTCTGGGTTGGTGGCCGAAGCATGAAGGGGAATACGAATGTTTAGCATATCTGGCACGTAAATACCTTGCAACGCAGACTACAAAAGTACCATGCAGACACCTGTTCTCACTTTCAGGTGACCTTGTAAATAAGAAGCAGGCAGCAGTATCTCCCATCAATGTAAACAAACTTGTTTGTCTTAGCAATTGGCAGAATAAGAGGTAGGAGTGAGTGGACTTGTAGGCTCTGAAGTTTTACACTGTTTTGTTTTTGAGTGCAGTTATGCAACCAAAAAAAATCTGCATTTGTAAATTACACTTTTACAATAAAGAGATTGCACTTCAGTATTTGTATAAGGTGAATTAAAAAATACTATTTCTTTTATCATTTTTACAGTACATATATTTGTAATCAAAAATAATAATATAAAGTGAGCACTGCGCACTTGGTATTCTGTGTTGTAATTTAAATCAATATTGAAAATGTAGGATAACATCCAAAAATATTTAATACATTTCAATTAGTGTTCTATTGTTATAAGTGCGATTAATCACGATTAATTTTTCTGAGTTAATTGCGTGAGTTAACTGCAATTAATTAACAGCCCTATTTTTTATATACTTGAATGATACAAAAGTAGGGTAAAAATCAGAAAAAAATGAATACTACTTTATATAAAATCCGGGAATTTTTCGGTAAAAATCGGTTTAAACTGAAAATGAAGGGTCTTATTTATAGAATACTGAGACATGCTGTTGTAATATTGGATGACTGCTGTCCACCTAGGACTCAGACGAAAATTAGATTTGGATCTCATGACATTATCCCAGTGAGCAAAAACAAGCAAATATTCAATTACATTAATGAATGCAACTTCCTATCCAGTTGCTAGTATCTATTGTGTCATGATGATTCCAATTCTGCTGCAAACTTTTCTTTGTGGTTCAAGTATGGATTTAACTTGACCTAATTGTGTTTGAATAACTAGCAACACAACAGTAAAATAAGGAATAAAACTGCAATGGCAATGCACTAGGCAAAGCATCCAACTATTAAATGTACTGTGAAATCATGAATTCATTTCAGCCTCTTCCTT